>NC_056616.1:2205755-2418255 GCF_018340385.1 Cyprinus carpio | reverse complement strand
TGGTTGAATCACTGATGGCAGATGAACTATTCTGACGATGCTTTTCATACTTTCCTGGACCTTGACAGTGTATTTTACTTGGCAGTCTATGGGACAATCAGTCTATGGGCCTGTTTTCATCCAAAATATCTTAAATTGTGTTTTGAAGATGGACAAAGCTTTTACGGGTTTGGAGCGACATGGGGGTAAAGTGATTAATGAAAAAAAAATTCATTTTGGGGTGGAGTATCCCTTTAATACCCATGTCGACAAAAGCTGGGAGTATTTATGCCACTTGCCTGATCAGTCAGACCCCCCTGGGGGTGTTTGTGAATGTAATCCGGTCTGGCATGCAGAATAACTTTGACCAGTCCAGGGACAAAATCCAAGCAGGAGGAGGCTATTGAAAGGACCTGCAGATCTTCTGCAGCAGAGCCACTTTAGCAGAGCCAGAATCCCTGCTGAAAGATACTCTTGCAAGAACTCCAGCACTGTAACAACAGGGCAGTTGACTGTATTTAAGTGTAGCTGATTACACCACGACACAAAGAGTGACTATTTTAGGGCATGCAATTTCCCTGTGTTCAGAATAGTTGTAGAAAAAGTTGAGCGATGAAAGTCTATGAATTGGTGCCCCTCATTTCCAGCCAAGGTTCATAGATCACCTCATATGCACCATGGTGTCCATACTGGGATGACTTCCCGAAGGCTAGAAACAAGAAACAAGTCTGTTTGCCTGAACCAGGATGTCTGCTCCTAAGTTTTCAAGTTGCAAGTATTTAAAGGTCAACTAAAGAGAGTTTAAAGGGATGACATGCTGAATACCTCAGTATTTGATTATGCTTGGGTAAATTTTAAAGTTTTATTACTTAAAGTAGTGGATAGAACTGGCTCCTTTAGACAAGTGAGAGATAAGCAAAGATCCAGTCCTTGGATGAATCAGAAAGTATTTGAAATATTAAAAAACAGGGATAAGGCACTTTCGATTTATATGAGAACTAAGGATCAGGAAGACTATGAAAAATTTAAAGCACTTGGACATTTAGGTCAGAGCACTATAAAGGAGACAAAAAGAGATTTTAATGAATAAATAAGGAAGATCTTAAATGTCTGTGGAAAGTGCTGAATATGCTCCAATCAATTGGCGAAAAAATAAAATTTAATGTATTAAAATTAGGATTAGATATTGTTGGAGAGATAGAATTTGAAGAATTTAATTCTATTCATTAATTGCAAATACCTTAATGGATAAGAGGAATTTATGTGAATGATTTTGGTAAAAGGTTTAATTCAAAACTAGTGGTGTTGCCAAACTCGTTCTTGTTTGACTAAATTTACAGTAGATCAAATTACTAAGATGTTAGAAGATCTTCATGTTTCTAACTCAAGTTTGCCTTACATGTCTTAAAAAAAAAAAAGTGAAGCCAAACAATTTGATCTCCCCTGGTGTCTGGCTGCAGAATAGGTCATAAACTCCACCCTCTCCACCCTTAACTCCAGTGATTGTGTGCTTGTCAATTGTTCTGCGTGAGTTTGGGCAGGACTTTGATACCGTGACTCCAGCTCATGATCACTATTGTGCAGAGTCTAAATGACATCATTGGTGCAGGATGACAGTAGCCATACCTGGGACATTTTGGCTTTGTTTGTTTTTTTTACAATGAAAGGAAATAGAGACACGTCGTCCACCTTTTATTATTATTATTATTATTATTTTTACAATCTATTGTCTAAGTCTGCTGGGCTGGATGGTATTGCAGCTAGATTTTTAAGATATGCTGCAGATATTATAGTTCCAACTGTCACATTTATTTTTAATCTTTCTTTAAAAAAGGGTGTGCCATATAGTACCATCTGACACGAAGATAGATTTTATAAGGAAGCAGATTAATAAAGGCAGAATGTGTGGTGGGGTACTCTTGGATCTCCAAGTGATTCATTCAATACTGTTAGATAAATTAAGTGTCATGGGTTAATAGAGTATGGTGATAGCCTGGTTGAACTCTTATTTAAATTGGATAGTTCAGAGGGTAGAAATTGATGGTATTCTTTCTGAGGAAACAATTATTAATAATGGAGTTCCTCAGGGAAATGTCTTAGACCCCCTTTTGTTCTTATCATACATAAATGACATGCAAGCTGTTTGTGATTATAACTTGGTTTTTTATGCTGGTAATTCTGCTTGACAGGTTTCAGACAAGGATGTTGATAGAACACAAGTAGGGATGTAAGGATTAACCGCGAGCTGGTTGAAAATTGATTCAAATATGTGACGAATCAAATCAGTTGAGATGCTAAACAAATCGCGATTCATTTAGGGGTAGGAGTTTATATGAATCCATGTCTGAGGAGAACTTACTGTCTTTAGAAGAGTTTAGATGGTATTTTTTCTTTTCATCTTGCCTCTGTGTAATGCATACTGTATTAAAGTTTATAAGTGCAGCGCTGCTTTGTTTACAGCAGACACAGAGGAAACGCTTTAAGCTCCACCTGCTGGCAGAGAGTGAATCTGCTTCTCGTTCAGCTCGTCTGCTGTTTCATGCAGATATTTTTATGTATAGTTTAACAAAGCTGAAGTCAAAACTATATTATTTAGGTCTAAAAGTCACACGTTTATGTATTCCATTTTATCTTGGCTGGTAACCTGTAAACAGAGTAGCACACTAAAAATGTTATGCAAGATAATCAAAAAAGAGCTCCTCCATACATGGTTTTCCTGGGTAAATGAGAAACATTATTATAATACTAGGCAAATTCATTACAGTACAGTGTTGTTTTAAGACTATCTATAGTCATAGGTCTTTTCAATACTCAGCCACCTCTGGATATTAAAAGTTCTAAATATGGTTAGTTTTAGTTTGAATGTTGGTTCATACAAGGTTGTTTTAGTGGTGAATTTGTATTAGTATATTGTGTGTTTAATTGTGATTGTAAATTTTGTAAGTGTGGAATTTTATTGTAATTCTGAATTTATAATACCCAGCAATGCCAGCGTACCTGTCAGCAGGAGTGGAATTCGAGTAGCATTTCTAAAATAAAGTAAAAATACAGTGAATGCATAAATGCCAAATTCAAACAAAAGGTTTGTTATTCTGTCAAACAATTAACATTCTACATTCATACACTGAACCTTAAAACAATTATTTATATATGACATTTTACAGTATGCTGCAATATTCAGTCCCTGAGCTGTTTTTCTCGGTATGCATGTACTAGGCTATTTTGGCTTATTCTTCCAGGCATTTGCTATAGTTTAGCTGACACTTGTGCACAACTATTTTATAGTTATAGTCTCTCAATCGGACATAGATCAGATGTTTGTCTGGGTCATTATGGGACATCCACCTGTTTGTTCTCATGCAGTATTTCTCTCATTCATTCTTCCCTCTATTGTCAGTCCTCCAGCACAATGTCAGCACTAGCATACTGTTGTGTAGAGACAGTGTTTTTTGAGGTATGAGCACTGAGCTACTAACTAAAACTGTTTTTTCTTACCTGAATACCGTTGACTTTAGTTTAACTGCTTTAAATTGAGTAGCATATAACTTGGCATGTCAGCTTTTTTGGCATTTGTACATCAGTGTCTGTCTAGCCACATCTAACCACACTGGGATAGTCACTATCATGCCTTCTGCTTTTATATGGTTGATTCTGAGTAATGGCATGTTTTATGCAGAGCTCTACTGGCCACCTTCAGCTGCTAAACTCTGTATTTGCTCTGTAGTGATCGTTGGCTTCTCTGTGGCTTTTCTCTCAAATCTTATCGTAGAGAATTCTGGGTGAATGTGATTTCTAAGCAGTGTAGGTGGTTTGATTTCCACTTCCTGGTAATTGAACCAAATGAGACATCCAAACATCTGGATATTGTTTTGTATTCTTTTTCCATGTCAGCATTTGTTTAACTTGCGGATTTTATTTTCACCATTTGTTCCTTTAACTTTGGGAATTTAATCCAGGAAATGTTTTAATGATTCACAGGCAAATGCTTCTGTAAACAGCCTTTTCTAAACATATATTATTTTATTTACTGGCAATTTTCAAATCATTATTTTGATTTGCAATGCCTCGCGCAGACATGCACATCACATACAGATGAACTGGAGTTTTCAATGAACAGTGTGATTTTCTGTAACATGCGCATAAAATGGCTGTGTGGATGGCTTTAGTGGGATTAGTCACATTTCAAAATAGTACTGAGGTCAGGTGAACATCTGCAGAGACTGGAACATCACACACACACACACACACACACACACACACACACACACACACACACACACACTTTCCTATAATGAATCATATGCACAATCATTAGACTGCTGGAACCTGAAAAATAGCATGCACATATGTGCAAGGCTAGAAAACGTGAAAAACTTGCACAAGCACAGTCATGCAGACTCTGCTTCTAATGAAATGTATGTGCATTGTGTGCAAAACATAGGAGCAAATGGACAACTGAAGTATTTGATCATCTTAACACCAACAAACACCTAATTTGTATCTTAACATAAAGGAGTAATTCACCCAAAAATGAACACTGGCTGAAAACTTGCTGACCATCAGGTATTAACATTAGATGAGTTTGTTTCTTCATCAGATTTGGAGATATATATATATATATGTGTATATATATATATATATATATATATATATATCTATAGCATTGCATCAGTGTCTCATCAATGGATCCTCTGCAGTGAATGGGTGCCATCAGAATGAGAGTCCAAACAGCTGATAAAAACATCACAATAATCCACAGCACTCCAGTCCATCAGTTAACGTCTTGTGTAGACAAAAGCTGAAACAAATCCAGCATTAAAATGTTTTCCTTTTTAAACTATTGCTTCTGGCTAAATTCCGAGTCCATACTTCATAATACTTTTTTCTGTTTAAATCTAGATATTATATTAGTTATATCTGATCAAATGCTCATTATTATTCTTTAGCTTGGGTTAAACTTATTAATTTTACTTGGCTGGAACAGCAGCTACACTAATTATGTCTCTATTTGTTTCTCTGTTTCTGCTGGGATTTACATCCCGTGGTAACTAGGATTTACACAAGCTCGCGTCTGGATCAGGAACACCTGAGAAGAGATGATGCAACCCCTCAGAGGACCTCAGATGATGCTAAACCAGAGACAACATACAGAACTACCACATTTTGCTATAAGTTTGATTGCATAATTGCTGTTAATAGTGTTAATCGTCTGTTTGTTTGTCATTTCTTTTTGACATTTCTGCCATATGCACATGAACTGACAGTCATCACTGATAAGCTACTACTAAATATTGTACTACTAAACTACTAAATATCGTAAAAAGCGCTATACAAATAAACCTGAATTGAAAACTTGAATTGAATAATAACACTTCTTCTAAAGAAAAAAGTCCATCTTCGTTGTCTTGTGAAGCTTTTGCCTTCTTAACACATTAACTGATGGACTGGAGTGCTGTGGATTATTGTGATGTTTTTATCAGCTGTTTGGACTCTCATTCTGACGGCACCCATTCACTGCAGAGCATCCATTGCTGAGACAGTAATGCAATGCTACATTTTTCCAAGTCTGATGAAGAAACAAACTCATCTACATCTTGGATGGCCTGAGGATCAGAACATTTTCAGTAAATTTTCATTTTTGGGAGAACCTTTCCTTTAAGACTAACGCTAAACATCATCAACACCCAGCAGCAGTCACTGAAGGAGGCCTTTTAGCCATCTAAAACATATAACACATGAAGGATTGTGAACAGTGTGTGCATATCAGCCTGCTGTTTATAAATAACCGCTTAATTCAATTGAATCAATTTCCTCAGTTGAGACGGGTTTTGCTCTAGTGCTCAGCATGCCTGTAATGTGTTGGCGCACGTTTGTCATTGCGGCGACAGGTTGTCAGGGAGTGAGTGATGGTGAGATGGCAGTCATGGCTCGATGCTGTATGTGTGATTGCCGTCAGTAATTACACACCCTCTCGTCTGATTTATTAACTCTAAATGTCCTCTACAGCCTCTCTAATGAATACTCAAACCCTGTCACACTCATTTGTCTTCTATCTTGCCTCCACCCCTCTCTCTTGCTCTCTGTCTCCTCCGTTAATGCACCCTGCTGCACTCATTGTCATATTCTTCACTTCAGGTAAGGCACAGAGGAACAAAGCAGGAATTAAAGGGATAGTTCACCTACAAATGAATATTTTGTCTTTATTTATTACCATCATGCCATTCAAAATGGAGTATGACTGTCCTTCTTGACCATTTTTAGGTGAATTTAATGAAAATGACTGAGAATTGGGGCTGTCAAGCCTCATCAGTCACAAAGTTCTGCAAACATTCGTGCACATTTATTTGTGCCTTTCAAAAGCTTGGAATAATTATGATTTTATAAGTTTTTTTTTTCTCTCTCTCTCTTATGTTCACCAAGGCTGCATTTATTTGATCAAAAATACAGAGAAAAGTAAAATTGTAAAATATTTGAGTTTCTTATGGTTGTTTTATATTTGTGTATATGTTGTAATTTAATTTATTTCTGTGATGCGCAGCTGTATTTTCAGCATCATTACTCCAGTCTTCAGTGTCACATGATCTTCAAGAAATCATTCTAATATACTGATTTACTGCTCAAGAAACATATCTGATGATTATCAATATTGAAAACAGTTGTGCTGCCGATATTTTTGTGGAAATGGTGATGCATTCTATTTTTCAGTAACAATTTGATAAATAAAAAAATTCAAAAGAACAGCATTTATTTGAAATAGAATAAACTTTGCAACACTAAAAAATGTCTTAACTGTCACTTTTGATCAACTTATTGCATTTGTGTGTAATAAAAGTAATAATTTCTTTAAAAAAAAAAAAAAATAGAGAATTAAATAAAAAAATCTTACTGACCACAAACTTAACTAATCTGATAATGCTTTCAAAACATTTTACCAAATCTGTTTAGGAGTAGTCTTGAAATATATTTTAGAAAAACCTGTGCAGATCCCATGTGGGCCCAAGCCAACACAAAACACATTGTGCAGCTTTTTGGGCTAAATCTGAATTTGCACACTGTAAACTGTGCAATAAAAACATGTACGTGTGTGCAGGATGCATCTATGATCCTTTCTAACATCAATACCACAGAAACATGCAACCAATGTCTTTTTTCTCAGCAGTTAACTTCATTTCATCATTCTCTGTATGCTGTAGTTCCCATCGCTTCTATTGTTGTTATCGTTTTGCCTCTCATTTATTAATTTGCATGTCACTTTTCATTCTGACCGCCCTGCACCCCGGTGTCATCTGTTGACTGCATTAATTGTGTGTCTGTAGGTGTTTGTGTAATTTCCTGCTCAGCACTGACCTCAGATCATCATCTAATAAGGGCTGATGGGAGCATTCTGCCCACACACAACTGCACACTCATTCAACTCCACTGCTTTTCACTGTTCAGCCAGAGCTAACCTGCACACACGCGAGTGGGAGAAGAGCAGCAGAGGGACGGAGCGAGTGGAGAGAGAGGCTTTTCTGCAGAGGAATTTCAAGACTGCAGCTTCTCATGACAGAGCAGGAGACAATTTCATACCTGATAAGCATTCAAAATAAAAGAGTATAAAATAATACTTGTTTTTAGCTCAAGTGCTCCTAAGCGGATTTGAGGAGTGCAAAAAAAAAAAAAAAAAAAACCTTTAGAGGCACAATGAAACTTGATCAAATAATGTGTTTTTCTTATATAATAATTTATTCATTAGAATACAAAACGAACATTAGGTATTTATTTATGTATTTTTCTTTAAGCTGTATTTACTAATGAAGTAACTATCATAAATACTCTGGGACATATTTTGAAATGTCTATGCTTTACTATTGCTGGCTGCTCATTTAATATGCAATCTTACAAGCATCTAAAACATATTACAATGCAAAGACCATAAACACTGTCATATTTCATCAACAGGTGATTATAAGCCAATGTCATAAATATTCAGTATTCATTGATTGTGAAGTGCTCGAAACCACGAGCCAGTGCCGAGTCAGCTTTGAGTCATATTTATTTAATAAAATTATAGTCATTTCAAGTTTAATAATCATATCATGATTCCTACTTTTCCG
Source organism: Cyprinus carpio (assembly GCF_018340385.1). Classification (NCBI taxonomy): domain Eukaryota; kingdom Metazoa; phylum Chordata; class Actinopteri; order Cypriniformes; family Cyprinidae; genus Cyprinus; species Cyprinus carpio. Next base: position 2,410,180 of record NC_056616.1, on the reverse strand, counting down.
TCCCCAAATTTAAAATCCTCTTAAAATGATTATAAATGATCTAATATATACATTAAATACATATACATTTTATATATGTATATATATATATATATATATATATATATATATATATATAATATATATATTATATACCATACATATACATATATAGTATATATATGTTATATATATATATATATATATATAATATATATATATATATACACACATATACATTTATATATATAAATATATATATATATATATATATCGTACACACACAATTTAACATATTTAAGAATATTTAACATGTTAAGAACCTACAGGTTTTGTTTTATTCGAACCTGTGCTCCTAAATATATTTTACAGTGTGCAGTCATTTAATTTTAGGAGCAAATGAAAGTGAAACACTTGCACTGTTGAGTCCTGCAGTTTCTATAGTGCATTTGTACAGACTATTTTTATGATAGTTTATTATGCTTTTACAGCCTTTATTGAACCTTGAAGCCTCTAGTTCCCATTCATTGTAACTGCATAGAAAAGAGCACCTAGTACAATTCTTAAAACAATGCTACATTGTTTAATTTGCAGTAAACCTGTCAAATTTTAAACATCCGTTCACACCATAGATAATAAATATAATGCTAACTATAAATATAAAGGAATGACTGCTGAAATCACTTTTTCAGAACAATATTTTCTAGCTGATGAACCATAAAAAAACTGACAGCGAATCAGAATCCATCTGCCTTTAAAGTGACAGCACATACTTAGAATAAGTATGCATGCTTAGAATAATTTAGTTATCTTTCTTAATGTAGAGGCTTGCAACAAAAGGAATTTGTTTATGTCTGTATTTTAACCGTAAATGGCTGTAAGCAAGGGCTAGAGCTTTACAAAAGCACAAGCTGGATTCTGATTGGCTGTGAATAATGATGCAGTTGTTGTTTGATGTTTTGTGGTTTACCTGCTGCAGGTCCAGAGTCACAGTGACGTAATGGAAGTCCATCCCGTTCATGATGCTCGGGCTCTGCCACCATCTGTTAGTGCCGTCGATGGCGTACTCGATGGGATGTCGCTCTACACACACGAAAAACACACTGGTGAGAGACCACAGCACATTCATCTCTGCTCAGGGGCTTTATAGGGCAGTGAAGACCAGTCAGAAAAGTGGATGTGATCGAGATGTGAAAACCTACCTTACTGTGAGCTCTAACCTTGTAAATTGAAACTAAAACATCTAATCTTTTGAAATCAAAAAGTTTACTAAACCTTATTCGAATTTAATCTAAAATTGGTTTGCATATGTTTTTTTTTTTTTTTTTCTGTGATTATTAAATGTGACCCTGCAGCACAAAAGCAGTCTTAAGTCTCTGGGGTATATTTGTAGCAATAGCCAAAAATACATTGTATGGGTCAAAATTATCAATTTTTCTTTAATGCCAAAAATCATTAGGATTTTAAGTAAAGATCATGTTCCATGAAGATATTTTGTAAATTTTCTATCATAAATATATTGAAACTTAATTTTTGATAAGTTATATGCATTGCTAAGGACTTCATTTTGACAACTTTAAAGGTGATTTTCTCAATATATCGATTATTTTTTTGTTGTTGTTGTTTGTTTATTTTTGCACCCTCAGATTCCAGATTTTCAAATAGTTGTATCGCAACCAAATATCGTCCTATCCTAACAAACCATACATCAATGGAAAGCTTACCGATGATGTATAAATCTCAATAAATATTTTTTTTTTTAAATATTGACACTTAAGACTGTTTTTGTGGTCCAGGGTCACATATTTGATCCATCAGGCTTTTACAAACAGCTAAATTTTATCCAGACTCAAACTGAGCAAAAATATGCAGTTTGCTGCAGATGCTGACATTTACTGTATATAATGAAATTCTGATGCTTGTAATGTAAATCTATGAGATCTTTATAACAGTTGAGCAGATACTGACATAAAAGGACCTAAATATCAGTCATCAGTCACTCTATATCTCAAATAATATGTCTCAGTAAGATGATATTTAAATAATCAAAACATATCATGCAATGAATATAATGATGTTTCTCAAAAAAAAAAAAAACACTCAAAAGTCTGATGATCATATCTGAGACTCACAGATTTGTCTAATATTTAATTAATAATTAAAATATTACTGTAAATAACAATTAATAGTTAAATATGTAATAATATATTTCCGGATAATGAAGTAAAGCGATGCTGCTCATCTTGAATTTTACTAACTATATCAAAGATATTCTTACTTCATAAAAATCAGTAAAGATTTAATCAGTCCTATTAACTGACTGAAATAAAACCTAAACCTGCCCAAGAGCTCTGGGTGTATATTCAATACTCATATATTTGAATTTAATTTAGTTTAAATAGTTGGTGTTTTTAGACTGCTGAGGAAGATTTGTATCTCTTTTATCTGAAGAGATCGAGTGAGATCTGATTCCTCATGGCACTAGGCCTTTAGAGGAGCTCCGAAACACCTCATATTAAACCACGACAGGACACAGCGCTACTAATAACATGTCTCCGCCAGCTTTTACCTCAGTGAGCTGAATAAAATCACCTGCTGAGGTGTCTTTTGAAATAAAGCCATCTGCTCTAATGAGGGATGAGTTTTATAAGCGCTGAAATACTGACGTTTATCTCGGAGCAGAGCCTGTGGAAAGCCAGCTATATGAGACAAACCCCAATCTTTCTTTACAGCCAGATTCTTAATCAGGCAACGATGATTAAAGTTGTCCACTTAATCATGTATTTGACTGCATATATTCTTTTCTAATTCATGAGTGAGATCTAGGTTTCATTTAAAAGAACTCCCCCGCTGGTTAAGTCACATCTCTCTCTCTCTTTCTCCAATTTTCTCTAATTACATGTTATATTAATCACTCTCTGGCTGGGTGTGTGGGTGACTCTGGGGCGCAGCAGCGTGTGTTTGAAGAGCGCCGAACTCATTACTGACGGAAGCGTGTGGATGACAGCACCAGCGACTCCACGCATGTTTTATTAAGAGCTTGTACACATCAGAGCCCACAAAAAAACGGCCCCTAAAAAAAACGGTCTGATGAAGGTGCCTGGCTAATGTTTCACCCTGAAACCAAATCCAAGACAATGAAGCATATCTACAGCCCATTAAAGAAGTAGTTGACCCAAAAATGACAATTCAGTCATTACTTACTCACATTATGGCAAAGTAATGTTGTTTGTAATTCTCATTCATCTTAATGACGATAATTTGCATTACTGTAATACAGTCAGGAAAATCCGCTGGACACAATGACATTTTTAATCAAATTTGTATAAAGAACAATGATGTATACAGTTCTAATAATACATCATTACTTTTTCACATTACGATAATGAAAATTCTGCATGACTTTTTTCTTTCTTTTGATTTTGAGGTGAACTATGACTAAATGACATGTGTGAGAATATTTATTTATTTTAGGTTATAATAACTACAGTCATCCTTATAATGTGTGATGGTGTGGATGCCAGATTTTATGTGTGACGATAATGATGGCAGTAAGGAGCACAGTGATTGTTTGTCATACATATAATACCAAACGTATATCGAACATAAGAGTTCTTTGAAAAAATTGCAAAGCAGAATTTCCCTCAGTACACATATTCATTAATTTAAAAAGTATTGGTATGGGATCAAACACAATATTCACAAATTCAAGTTTCACCTTTCAGCAATCTTTAAAAAAGCAATTAAAGAAGCACAGTAATAAGGTAAAGCTATTATAATAGGGGAAAAAAGGTTCAGTGTTACCATGCCTACTTATTATAAATGAATTTAGGCTTACATTTAAAATATAAATATGAACAGTTTCTAGCTGTTTTTGGTCTTAATTGCTAAATACAGTGGTTTAGAGATTGTAGAGAATAGAGAGAGATTGTAGATTTTTTAAAGTTTTAAAAGAAGTTTTGTTGATGAATCAAATAAAATAATAATAATAATAATTATAATAATTATAATAAACAACAACAACAACACTTTCTACTCTATGAGGCCTGTGAAGTGGGGAATCCAGTGTACATGTGCGTTACATGCGTGACTGTGCCAGTGTTACTGTGATTTTGGATTGCAGTGATTTCTGAGCAGAAACAGTCTTTGATTAGGGCATCTCAAATGGATTATACACAGCTTGAGAGCCAGTGTGTGTGTGTGTGTGTGTGTGTGTGTCCTGTACCGTTAGCATAATCACTCTTCAGGTTGCAGGTCCGACACTGAGGGTTTTTCACAGGCTGTCCTGGTACATGCTCCACTAATTTGCAGTACATTTCTGGTCCCATTTCTCCACATGTGGCATTGGTCTTGATCTCTGCCATGGAGGCCAGGTTCAGCACAGCTGGGAAGAGACCTGCGCACACAGCACACACACAATGTTAGCTGTAACCAAGACAGATGATCGCTTCAACACCAACAGTGTTTTCACATAGCTTTCCAATCAATTCATCTCCCCAGATGTACACTATGCAATCTGCCATTTTTGTTTATGGTGATAAAAAAAGTCTTTAATCAGAATGTACAGATATATATTTGAGCATCAAAGCAAAAGGATGTATTTTGAATGGTCAGTGTTTAATTAGCTTCCAGCAGCACTTCTTGCAGCTTAGAGCATCTCATTGATTTAAAAGGGTGTCATCTAGTTTTGTTGCAACATGCTGTTTGTTTGCAGTATTGTTTGTGTGCATCCTCTCCCTGTCACCAGTCCTTCTTCAAGGAGCTCATCATTTACAAGATAATCATTATCTCCTATATACTATCATCCTGTCATTAAGCACTATCATCCTTATATTAAAGTTACACTGGAAACATTTCTCATTTATTTATTTGTTAAAAGTAAATAAGGGAGAGGAAAAAAAAAACTATGTTCCTGTTTCACACTGATTTTGCAACCTACTGCTTACAGAGAAAAATTCAGCTCAGTATCCTACTGACAGCCGAACTCTGAGTTAAATCAGTTTTTGCCGAAATGAATCATAGGGAAGTCTTATTAGAACAAATTGTTTTGGAAAAGAATCATATCAGTAACAAGAGACTTTAAAGTTGCATGAAATCAAATGCAATGTCTGTTTCATCAAACACAGCCTTCATCAAAATAGCACAGCAACAGTTGTATTATGAAAGCTGATCCTGCTTTGTGAGAGCTGCTTTGCTCGTCCTCGTTTATGCAATTAAAACTCTCTTAGAATCCACTTTCTCATCATTTCCAGCATTCATATATAGATAATATGGAGCTCACATTCCAATCCTCTTGAGTAAGAATTTGGGTTTTGGTAGTTTATTGTTCATAACAACATGACTCAGAACTGTAAACATCTGGGGCTGGGGCTGCCCAATAAATTATAAAACAACAGCAATTTGAGTCGTGAAAAAGTGCAGATTACAGCATTATCTTTATATTTACTACTCTTGCATCAAAGGTTACAATTTACAATATATTTTTGCAGCGTTAAGCACATGAACACAGCAGTCAATCAGATGCGTTTCATTGAATCACTATGAAAATAAATCTACTCAAAACTGTTTTTTTTTTTTCATTGTGATCTGACTGACTGAGTATGCTTTCTCGAATCTTCTCACTGTAACCAACAAAGTGTAAATGTAATGTAAATAAGATTCACAGTGCAGTATATATATAACCTTTATTTAAACAGGAAAAGTCCCATTGAGACACGGTCTCTTTTACAAGGGAATCCTGTATAACACGTTCAATCATAAGTTGCAAGACAATAAATTACAATATAAAATACAAAGCAGATTTACACAAAATTTACAGAATATTTGCATGTGAAGATGCAATGAGTTTAAAAATATGTAAACAAATTAAATAGGGGCTAGAAGTCAATATCCACCCCACATTAATTAAACACAGTTACACATGTCCGTCCGCATATCAGATATTCTTTTTTTAAAAGCAGCTAAGGAAATTAGCGCACCAATCTTAAGTCTAGACTGAAGTTCATTCCAGGACGAAGGACCATAGTAAGACAGAACCCTTTTTCCTGCTTCTGTCCTCATTCTTGGTACCTTAAAAAGTAGTACATCACTAGATCTTAATTGATATGTACTGTAAGTATACAGTGCAGTGTAAACAGCTTCATACGCTAAGTTTACATTACCCTTCAAATTGTGCAAATTAAAATTGCAAATTGAAAATGCGCCTAATGGAAACGTAAATTTAGCAAAACTTCCATATATTGCAAAAGTTTTTATGCTCACATGAAATGGTTTTTCAGGCAATTCAAAAAAAGGAATATAATCGCAAAACTGCAATGGCAAAAGTTTTTTGGGCATTTACAGGTCACCTGGCATGCGAAAAATTCACATGATCATTTTTAATGCACTACAACCTCCAAGAAACACCTTATATGTGGGCTTTCCTTGCCATTAATGCTTGGATGGATAACCCCTTATTTACAAAGCTCACGTCTGTGGTGCATTACGGTTCCGACATGGCCACTCTAGTCAATGCTTGTGTTTATACCAGCTGCGCCGCGGTATGTAAGCATCCCAGAAGCAGCTATTTGCACTGCTTTTCTAAAGATACACGCATGCAGTACTTCTCCTTCGATTACAAATAATAGCTAGTGTGGTGGCTGCGATATATTTAAACCTACCAACATCTGTCGCCATATGACGTTAAATTAAGTTTTAGTCACATAACTGACACACTCCTGGACTCATTGTGTTGTGTTTTCCCTCCTCCAGGTGTGCCGTGTTCCCTTTAATTAGTCATTCATTGCACCTGTTACTTCCCGATTATCCTGTGTTCAAAGCCCCTGTCCTTTCAGTTTGCGTTTGTCGGTTATACTTGTTGTATGTCCTCCTGGTTCTCTGTTTCCTGTGGATTATTGAAGACTATTATTCGTGTTACTCCAGCGACTCCTCGTTCCTCTCCTGTGAATTGTGACAATAGCATCGGGTTAATGGAAACTATGCCATTTCACAATAGTTTATCAATGTTTATAAAATATCAGAAAAGTTTTGTGCAAATCTGTAATGGAAACAAGAGTTTTTGCAAGACTGCAGAACTCACAAGCTTGTGCTGAACTGAAATAACTGATTACTGTATTTTCTGTTTTTCTACTGTAAAAAAAAAAAAAAAACACAAAAAAACAGGTAAGTCAGTATGTACATCATATTTTATTATTACATTGAGAAATAATGTAAAATATAGACATAATAAACAATATAAATGTGATAAATCCTTATTTATGTTGTTGTTGGTATTCAGAACAGAACAGGAATGAAAAATAAGTATAAAACAAACATAAATTACAGCAGCATTTAATAAAACCACACCACAAACTTTACACATTTTGTGTGCTTGATGTTACTTGCATTAGCTTCTTTGGAATATTAGTCACATGTTCATATGATAAAAAATTATATTCAGGCTTATATTCAGGAAAATATAGTATCTAATCTATTCACAAGTTGATTCCGAGTTTTATTCATCATGCTGCTTAACCCTCTGGAGTCGATGCCCGCGTATACACGTGTTGCAGCATTTTCTCCTGATAACCCCGAAAAGAACTTAAATTACACTTTCAGTTTTGATCGTACAGATAAGAGCAATACATCAATCGAATCTGTAAAGGGTTTACTTTTATTTGTATCCACACATAATAACAACAAAACTTTGTGCATTTATAAAATAAAGAAAACACACAAGGTGCGCTGTCTGCAGCCTTGGTCTGCGGTGATCTTCATTTAGAAACGCGTCATTAAAATGAACTTACTCAGTGAATACTCAACACATATACATGAGAGATAGATCTATAGAAAGACTGACATGTCTACTTTTAAACTAAGCAAGTGCTACCAAAAAGTATGTGGTTCTGTGATAAAGTAATCCACATGAAACCAATGCAATGTCCGTCTTTCACGTCTTCCTTCATTATATCTAATGCGACCACGCCCACGCGCCGAACGCGCTATTGAGATTATAATCTTGAAGCTCGCGTGGGTAACCGCCCTCATCAGAGCAAACAAAGCAGCGAGACTGTACTTCACTTTTTTTAAATGTTACTGTTTGCTTCGCGCTGAGAGGAATAAGACATAATTCACCTCAATAAGACCGCTGAGAGGAATAAGATTTTTGGATTACCTCAGAAAGAAGAACGAAACCGCGTTTGACCCCAGTGACCCAGCAGAGATGAGTATGTGTTTTTTTTTTTTATTATTATTGTATTTGTATTTTTTTTGTTATTTGTTGTTATTTTTTTAGTTGTTATTTTTCCAAACTATAATTCCTGACTAAATGTATAATCAGGTGAAACATTATGAAGTTTCATTTACGTCATCTCAATGTTTCACGATGCCAGGATGTTTATTTTTTATTTTCTTTATGTTCTATAACATAAACAGCAGCAATCACGATATAAAAGTAATATGAGTTATAATGTTGCAAGCCCTTACTATCAGTAAGAATGATTAGACAAAAACTTTACTGTGATAGGCTATTCTCTGCTTTCACGAATATAGCCATATATGTTTATAACTATATATATTGTATAGGCCTTCATGCAAAGCATGCTTGTGTTTTCAAGAATGTAACTAAGCTTCTGTTCATGAATATCTGCTCTGGTGTAAATATTTTTAATGTGTTATACCCCATCATTGGTGTTTGCAAGCGTCTGAGGTAAAACAAAAAGTGTATCAAGTAAGCTGTAAATATCACTGACAATAAATGTGCTATGTGGTAATTGTGTTCTTTTTTTCCTATAAATTACTAATAGTTTTGGCATCCATCACAATAATGTTAATAATGCAGTTTATTTGCGTAAACAGCATGCTTACTTTTTTATTACAGATAAATAATAACCTGTATGCAAAGAGAGCCAATGCAAATAAGCAGCCCACTCAGGAGCCTGGAACACAGCTAAGACCAAGCGAGGCACACACTCCCATCTCTTCAATGTCTCTTCAAAAAAGTATGTCCTTTAGAGCACATAAACAAATATACATTTTTGGAAATGCCCAGGTATGTGACGTTCATTTTATATTTTCAACATGACACATGAGCCTGCATTTATTTAATCCAAAATACAGAAAGTTGCATTTGCTAAAGCAGTAATATTGTGAAATATTTTTACTATTTAAAATAACTGCTTTCTATTTTAATATATTTTCAAATTTAATTTATTCCTGTGATCAAAGCTAAATTTTCAGCATCATTACTGCAGTCTTACTCCAAGTGTAACAATATGCACTATACCATTTAACAGCTGGGAGTCAGTATTCAGTATATATATATATATATATTATATATATTATATATTATATATATATATATTATTATACTATATATATATATATATAAACTTATTTACCACACAAGTGATGATAAATACAATAATCATGATAGAAACGATACTGTTCTTTCAATTAATAATAAAAAAATCATCTATTTTCAAAATTAATAATAAATAAATAATAATAATAATAAATGTTTAAGTAGCAAATCAGAATATTCGAATGATTTCTGAAGGAGTCACAAACACACTGTAAAATGTTGTTACTGACAGCTTTATTAAAATACAGCAGTGAATCTGCTTAAAGTTCCTTTTGTGTCACTGACAAAATTGTGATGACTGACTTTAATCACTGAAATCACAATTTCAAAGGTAAATAATTGAAAATATGATAATAGTGCAGCTTTAACAGAACAAATACAGTATGCCATTTAAAATTTTACGTACAGCATAAAAAAAAACAATTGGTATTTAGTATGCAGTTCACTGTGCAGTAAGCGGTACATTGGTATTTGAAATACCTCAAATAGAATAGTAAGATGTAATGAATGTCCACTGAAGGCGAATGTAGTGAGAACCCAAGTGCAGTTTATTTACAGAAGTGAAATCAAAACATCCAAACATATACACAGACTCGCCGAGGTATGAACAGGCTTGACTAAAACAGACTAGACTCACCAACAGCAGGTACATACATTAATACACAAGGCACAATGGCAAAAACATGGCTACTTATAACAGCCAAAGATGGACACATGACAAGAACAAACCAATGGGGAACAAGGCACATGCCTAAAAACAACCATGAGTAAACAAAACTGATAATCCCATGACAAGACAATAAACCAATCAGAACATGACACAAAGAACAAGAGGAACCAATAGCAAGACGACAAGAGGGCAGACTCTGATACAGTAGGTGGCGGTATGCACCTTTAAAAGTCATGGTTGCAATCTGCCAAAAAATGAAAAGAAGAAGAAGAAGAAGACAAGAGGGCAAGGGAAGCATGACACAAACAGCATAAATCAAACTACAAAATAAGACATGAAAACAAGAACATGGAACAAAACCCCAAAACAGACATTACAGATGAGTGTTTTATACAAAGACATGAGTGTCTGGATTTCATTGTTTAAATCTGGATGTCAGCAATATCAAACAGGATTTTCTGTTGTGTAAAGTTTATTTTTGTAACACCAACAAAAAAAGAGCGTGCATAGTTGGTCAGAATCAAAGCGCGTTTTGGTCTCATGAAATCAGTCTCTGCTGTTCACACAGATGTTCCTGGAGACATGCGAGCTGGACAAAACCAAGATTCTCCTTTCACTCAAACTCTCTCTGTGCTCTTTACAGCGAATTCTCTGAATGCTAGTGCTAGTTCTGCTGTTTAGTTGCAGGGATAAAGTCTTTCACACCCTCCTTCATGCAAACACATCACAGCTTAGCAGCTGCCTCTGGAATGTCCACAATCAAATGGATATTATGTTCAATATGGGACACATTTGTAAAGCATAACAAGGACATTTTCCCAGGAAACATTAAAGGGATACTCCACCCCAAAATTAAAATTTTGTCATTAATTACTTACCCCCATGTCATTCCAAACCCGTAAAAGCTCTGTTCATTTTCAGAACACAATTTAATATATTTTGGATGAAAACCGGGAGGCTTGAGAATGTCCCATAGACTGCCAAGAAAATAACAGTGTCAATATCCATAAAAGGTATGAAAGTTGTCTTCAGAATACTCCATCTGCCATCAGACGTGCAATCTGGGTTATATTAAGCGAGGGGAACACTTTTTGTAAGCAAAGAAAACATGACTTTTTAATCAATAATTCCTTTGTCAACAGTCTCCTCTGTGTCTCTCCAAATCACCGTATGCTGTGTATGCTCTTCTGTATCATCTGCGCCACAAGTATGCGCTGTTCCTTTTCAGGAACTTGAGCTGCATCGGAGGACACTTTGGGAATGCCCTTCAGCGTGACCGGCCCTGAATCATGTGTGTAATCAGTCCAATGGATGGGTGAGACGTCATAGGCAGGTGACGTCAGAGACCAGGAAGCTTAAAAGCACGTGCGGCAAAGCCGACATTTAGCCTTCTGTCTTTCAGCAAGCGCCCTTTGTTTGTGTCAGTCGCTATCTGTTTGTGAGTCTTATTTAGTGTTGTTTGTCCACTGATAAGCTCCATTATGTCAAAGCTTCGGTCAAGAAAAGTTTTGGGTGAGAGCAGGCAGCGTTCAGGCTGTGTGTTTTCCCTGCCCGTAAAGAAAAAATGGGGTAGGGACACACACAGTTTGTGTGTTGTCTGCTTGAGAGTAAAGCAGCAGAATTGGCTCTGGAGGGAGTTGACACCTGCGATGCGAGCGTATGTTACCGCTTTGCTACACTATCAGAAGGCTCTCTTTGAGGAGGTAGCCTTAACTGGCGTTTCTCGCGGTGCCAGCCCCACTTTTGCCGAGGCGGAGTGGTGGTTGTGCTCGCGGGTTACGCTTTCGAATCCGGTGGAAGGAATGTAGACGGGCAAGTCCCTATCTTCTTCCTTAACCACCAGATCCAGCGCCCGCTGTTGGGGTTTCGGAAGCCCGCGTTGCGGTACTTTCCCCCCGGTGAGAGGGCGCGACGCTCTGCCTGTCTTTCTCTGAGGAGATTGATGTGGAGGGCATCGATAAGCTCGCCAGTTGCACAAGCATCAGTTACACAAGCATATTATGCCTGATATTATAATGAGCAGCATTAATGAGGAGTGGAGCTCTCGCAGTCAGTTCTCGGGGGGCTAATTGTGCTTTTCTCGCAGTGCGCCGGGACGGGGGTCCTTCTGCTATTAGTAGCCCCTTTCTGGCTGGGCCGATTATGGTTCTCGGACTTGATTTCCAAATAGAAGGCTCCTCAGGGGAGATTCCCATCAGGAGGGACCTCCTCTCACAGGCGGAGGGTACGCCCCCACTTTGAGTTGGAAGTTATGGCTGTGGCCCCTCAGGGGCACAGCTCCTAGCTTCCAGTCTCTCAACTGAGGTTTCTGAGACCATCCTCCAATCCAGAGCTCCCTCCATGAGGAAACTGTATGCCTTGAGGTGGAAACTTTTCACCTCCTGGTGCGGAGACCACCAGCTCGATCCAGTTAACGGTTGGTACAGTTCTGGAGTTCCTGCAGGCCCTTCTCTCCGCAAGGTTGACCCACTCCACCCTGAAGGTCTACGTGGCGGCCTTTGCGGCCTACCGTGCCCCTCTCGGTGGCCAGTCAATGGGCAGACACCCTCTGGTTACATGTTTCCTCTGAGGTGTGCTGAGGCTCAGGCCTCTGTCCAGAAGAAGCTTATGCTAAGCGCGGGATGTCCCCGATTACTCCTGGCTCTTTCTCTCACTTTAGGTGTGCTCTTCCACACTAGGCAGAGAGTTCCAGAAGAGGAAAGTCTCAGGTTACGCATGTAACCATGGTTACTCAAAGGAACGAGATGCTGCGTCGCAGTGCCACACTTCCGACATCTCTGCCGGCACTTGCTTCATTCCTAGAGGCTAAATGCCGGCTTTGCCGCACATGCTTTCAAACTTCCTGGTCTCTGACGTCCCCTGCCTATGACGTCTCGCCCATCCATTGGACTGATTACACACATGATTCAGGGCCGGTCATGCTGAAGGGCGTTCCCAAAGCGTCCTCTGATGCAGCATCTTGTTCCTTGGTGGAACCATGGTTACATGCATAACCTGAGACGTTTTCTTTCAAATCAAAGCTAAATGCACGTAGAAACAGTGTATCCTTGTGGTGCGGATGAAACAGAAGAGCATACACAGCATACAGTGATATGGAGAGACACAAAGGAGATTTTAATATGTATAGTGTGTGTGTGTGTGTGTGTACAGATGCATTTGAAGAAAAAATAATAATAAATAAATAAAAAATAGAATATTGTGAAAACTTTGTACGTTTTTTTTAACTTCTTTCAAAAAGTGAAACTTTCATATATACTAGATTTGTAAAGTAAAACATTTCATTTTTTGTTTTTTTTGTTTGTTTTACTTTTGATGATTAGAGCTTACAGCTCATGAAAGTCAAAAATCCAGCATCTCAAAATATGAGAATATTTACATTTGAGTTTAATTAAATGACCATCCCTACAGTATAAATTATGGGTTTCTCTTGTTCTTTGAAACCACAATAATGGGGAAGACTGCTGACTTGGCAATGGTCCAGAAAACAATCATTGACACCCTCCACAAAGAGGGTAAGTCATTACTGAAAGGGCTGGCTGTTCACAGAGTGCTGTATCAAAGCATATTAAATGCAAAGTTGACTGGAAGAATTTGGGTAGGAAAAGGTGCACAAGCAATAGGGATCACCGCAAGCTTGAGAATACTGAGAAAAAGCTGATTCAAACACTCAAGAGAGCTTCACAGGGAGTGGACTGAAGCTGGAATCAGTGCATCAAGAGTCACATGCTCAGACATCTTCAGGAAAAGGGCTACCAAGCCACTTCTGAAACAGAAACTACGTCAGAAACGTCTTACCTTTGTTAAGGAGAAAAAGAGCTGGACTGTTCCTCAGTGGTCCACAGTGCCAAAACCACTTCCAAGTGGTTTGCTGACCATGATATTACTGTGCTTGATTGGCCAGCCAACATGCCTAACCTGAAGCCCATATGGGATCTATCAAGAGAAAGATGAGAAACAGTGAATCCGAGCTGAAGGCTCAATAGTGCCTCAGCAGTGCCACAGGTGGATCGCTTCCATTCCTCACCTCACTGATGCTGGAGTTTGTACTAAAGGAGCCCTGACCAAATGTTGAGTGCAGAAATTAAGATACTTTAAAGAACTTAAACTTTTCTGTTTTGCAAATCTTTTTTTTTTTTTGACTGATCTTAGGAAATATTCTAATATTTTGAGACACTGTATTTTTGACTTCCATGAGCTATAAGCTCTAATAATCAAAATTAAAACAACAACAACAACCAAAACCTTTTGAAAATTTTTACTTTACATGAAATGAATCTAGAATATATGAAAGTTTCACTTTTTGAAATAAGCTACAAAAATAAATAAATAAATAAATCACGCTATTCTAATGTCTTGAGATGCACCTGTATATTTGGTGCATATATACACTTCACACAACAGAAAACATCCAAAATTAAAACACATTTCAGACACACATATGTGTTCCAACTGTCATCATTTGCATTATCATTACATTACATTCTTTACATAATTGACACATTGAATCTTAGATATTGCAATTAGTTATTGCAAAAAAAAAAAAGACAAGCCACTAAAAAAAGCTAGCCAAAATAGCAACTTCTCAAAAATGTTACAGAAAACTTTACATTTAATTGTTTTGTAATGTTTTTTTTTCTTCTTCACAATATACATATGTTGATTTTAAGTGCAAGACATGACAGCAGAAAAAAACGTAAAGAAATATTGAAAATAAAAACTAAACATAAAGGTGATGGGGAGTTGCATCAATGGTGATTAGGCTCATATACCCTCACGAGATCCCAATCATCTTGAGATTCATTATATTTGCGTGTTTATTTTTATGGTAAGTGCACTTCAAGCTCCATTGAAAATTAAACTATACAGGATTAAAATGACAAGCATTTTGGATGATTTTATTGTTTAAGCATTTACTTCAGCTTGGAAATGGACAATTGGCCTTTTTCTGTGGCACACTATAATTTTTATACATAACCTTACAGCAATATCACAAGAAAGAGTGTCTTCACTGTACGACCACAGTTTTGATTCAGATGTAAGCAAGAGGCCACGGGTACATACTGTGCTCATAGACAGTATATGTGAGTGTGCTTTTTTACACCACTTCAAAAGGGACAAGTATATAAATGAACAAGAACTGTAACATAGACTCCTTTCTTGAGCCACTGATGTCTTCAAGCCTCATTAATGTGTCACATCAGAACTGGCAGCAACAGCTTGATTTTGTCAAATTAGTGTTATGCAACAGTTCAAGAAACAATAAGTTAATATTAGCTAACTTACATTTTAAACATTATATTGCCGGTTACTTTGCCTTTTTTTGAACCACTAATGAAAATAGTTTCAAACAAAGACACAGCAGAATTGTTGTGGTGTTTTGTTTTATTCCTGAGTGTTAAAAAGATGAATGATTAATTCAGTGATTAAATGAATCGTTCTTGATTCATCCTTGAATTTTTTTCTAAATTTGCCCAATATTAACAGCTGTTGATCTAATATATAATTGGCATTTGCAAACCAGATGACTAGTCACCACAATACCAGGATCTACCCATTCAGAGAGAACTTGATCAAATCCCTCTCATGATCTGGATTTCAGATAATGTCTCAAGCATGTTCACCTTTAAGATGATCTGAAGACAGACACACTGAAAAGGAAAAATGTTGCATATAAGCACACTGGAGACACTATTCACATGACATTTGTAGCTCCAGAAAGCATAATTATAAATCCAGATGAAATGATTGTAAAAGACCTGTCATGTGTCCGAGAGTGTTCTGGTCCGTAGTTCAGGGTTATCGCTCTTTCTTTCCCTCTCTGAGCCGGGCCGGATCAATATCAGCGTTCATTCCTTCTTCATTCATATCCTGATGCGGCTGATCCTTCATTCAGCTTGACAAAACTAATTATTCTTTCATGCGAAGCCGTAAGCCGTCTGTCTGTGGGCCTCACAGCCGAGAGACATGCCTTTCAAAAGATAAATCTCTCCATCGCTCACTCCCATCCCGCTCCTCATCTACTCTCTGCATTTATGTTGATGCTGCGAACAACGGGGCTCTTTGGGCTCGGGCCGAGCTGATGGTTCAGACATACAACTGTTTCATGTAACACCAACAATCCCTGCAGAAGGAAATAATGCAGACGATGCCTGACCTTAAGGATGACCCATCCTTAAGAATAAATATCATGAATTGCTTGTTGTATTCTTAATTTGTAAGTCACTTCGGATAAAACCTTCTGTTTGATGAAGAAATGTAAAGGAAATTTATAAAGTTGCCAATGATCAAGTGACCTGAGCTGCTCTCCACATTCATTTTACAGCTCTCTACTCTTGCTGCATGACAACTACTGACTCATTTATGAGTTTTTATTTCTCCAGTGGACAACAACTGGGACAAATTTGATGAAACACAACTGAGCAATCCACCAATAAATGTTTTGTGCTTTGTGATCTTATGCAATTTTGCTTCTTAGGAAAATGTACCATTTTATGGGTGTTTATATAAAAGAATATGATTTTTGCAACATCACACACTCACAGCAAACACACATCCATAGCAAAGTATACACATTTGTATTGATATACTTTTTACAACACACTTGTAACACCTTGCACCATAAACCCGTCAGTCTTTGTGCCACATTCAATCAGCCTCTGAGTTTATTGTGTGTGTGTGTGTGTGTGTGTGTGTGTGTGTGTGTGTGTGTGTGTGTGTGTGTGTGTGTGTGTGTGTGTGTGTGTGTGTGTGCGTATGTGTGCGAGTGTGAGTGCATGTGTGTTTGTGCATGAGTGTGTGTGTGTGTGTGTGTGTGTGTGTGTGTGTGTGTGTGTGTGTGTGTGCATGTGTGTGTGTTTGTTTGCTTAGACAGATTTCAAGGTGGGATTCGTTGATGTTTATTTCTTTATGATGAACCTGTGTGTGTGTCTTGAGTTCTCAAACACACACGCACACACACACACACACACAGACGCACACACACACACACACACACACACACACACACACACACACACACACACATAATTTGTATATGAGGTTAACGGTGCTCTCCATAGGAGTAATAGACTTTATACTGTTAAAACTATGGCCTTCAATCACATAAACAGTGTTCATTCACAGGTCCTCATTCATGACACAAGCAGAATAAATTATTGTGTAAATCATTCTGTGTAAACAATTGTAAAAAATTCTGAAGTAAATTTTGTTTCATTAAAAGGCTTCATAAGAAGAATGAATATCTGTGTAAACTGTCTGTAAAACCAACCAATTCAACGCACATAATTCCAGCAAAACATTTCTTCAGCTATGTTGTGTACTTTGCATTATGTCAAGAAATAAATGAATATTCCTAGCCAGGTCTCATCTTTCAATATGAATTCTTGTGTGTGTGTGTGTGTGTGTGTGTGTGTGTGTGTGTGTGTGTGTGTGTGTGTGTGTGTGTGACTTCCACCTTTGTTTCTGTCATTCTGTGCAACACATCACTATGTTTCCATGGTGACAAAACACGGAACGGCACTTAAAGATGAACGACTTACTTAATTGAGGATAATGACACTTATAATTTGCAATTGGACGTGCTTTTATTCCCCTTTTCCTTCCTTTCTTCTTTTTCTTCATTACTTGTTTATTATTATGAAGCAGGCTTGCACTGGTTCTGTTGGCTTTGGAGACACATACAGAGAGATCTCTGTATTTTGATTATGAGTGCAGGGTTTGCAGGACTGAGGCACTTCAGTGTGTAATATGAGAGATTAACAGGACATAAGCAGAGTTGAAATTACCATCAGAACATCTTGTTCCACTGCGGCCCCTGACTCCCAGCGCTGACTCTACACATGTGTGTGTTTCTGTGTGATTCTTTTGTTTACTCAAGCAAAGGAATAATGAAACCAAATAAAAGCACAACAAAGTTGATGTTCAATTGAAATCAGCACCACCATACTCATTTTTTACAGGCAACACTTGCTCCTCTTTTTAATATTTCAGCTGTATTTTCCTCTCTGCCTCTCGTCTCTGGACCCATCCTGATGAAAGTTTGATTCTGTGGAAGTAACCGTATATATTGAAGGGAGCTCTGCGCTTTATCACAGTCAAGGTTGCATCTCCTGGCAAACACAAACATCAGTCATCACACAGAGTTGCCACACACGGACATCAATCTAGCCGGCCAACGGCCAGCACTGAGAGAAACTCCATCGCAGCCAAACACAGCAGCACAGCCCTTCACACAATCCTACACACAACACGGCTCTGTCTTTAAAGGGCCAAAGTAGTCTGGCAGCTCATTTGATTTGACTTTTCTTATGAGCCCTGACAGCACAAGTACATTTCTGGCTCTTTTCTATGAACAGGCAACAAATCGGTGTCCCATTATGTTTATTTATTTATTTTATTTCATTTTTATTTTTTTTGTAAGATATAAAAGGACAAATCTAACGTTCCTGAGAAATAGATATGCTAGATTAGTGTTTATCAAAGTGTGAGGCACATATTAGGAGAGGCATACAGTAATAGGTAATAAACCTACTCGTGTTGTGCCTTTTCGTATTTCTTGGTGCATCGCATAGTTTCTTCCTATGTGCTGTAATAGACAGTGCTGGGTAGTAACTGATTACATGTCATCTGGATTACATAATCAGATTCCAAAAATGGCTACACTTTATTTTAAGGTGTTCTTGTTACAGTGTAATTATATATTTAGGGACTGAGTAATTTTAATTAACTACATGTACTTACTGTATGTTTAGGGTTACTTGCATGTAATTATGCATAAATATAATTGTATTTATTTATTATGTTTAAATATATGATGCATGAATTTTATTACAATAGTAAGACATAATAACTATACTTGTAATTATATTATATTTTAAACTGCTCAGAATCCGATTTCAGTTACTTTTTATGGATTACATGATAACATATGAAAACATATAATACAATGGCAGTAAATTGTTTATAATTATTTATAAAAAAAATTTAATAATTTCTCCCTAATTATACTTTTTTCTCCCTTAATTGTCCTTTCTAAATGTTACACTGTGTCATACCATTTACCTTTAATTCACAACTTGAATTAAATATTATTACTTAATAATATTAATATTTAAATAAATAAACAACACATTCACGTTTATAGTTCTCTGATGTCATCATTTAGACCCTTTCTACATAATTCCAATAATCTCAGTCCATTTTTAAAACATTTTTACTGCATTTTTTCAAGTTGAATTATTAGTCCCTGTACCAAAGTTTTTTGTTTTATATTGTTTTCATTATATTTTTCATTAGCTTAATGAATACTGCTCTCTATTGTGCTCATGGACTACATGAATCATGTCTGACTTTGAATACAGAGCATTTCTACACTGACATCTGTAACTGAAAACATCTTCACTGGTTTGATCAGGGCTGAATTAAACAAATGGGCAATTGAGAATGTGCCCAGGGACATCACATCCATGAAGGCATAATAAAAACACACACATTCAAAATAAACAGCGCATATAATATTTAGTTTGACCTCCTGTGGTGGATGATAAACGGTTTCTGAAGATAAAGCAGCCCTTTCACTGACTGTCTGTTAAAAAGCAAAACAAGTTTCGAGCCTTTTGTACTCTGTTTTCATGGAAAGTGCATCCTAGCAGTCATAACATGAAACATACACCATAAATGATCAAGAAATATCTGCAGGTCTCCACTGGGCATGTTATCTCACAGGAATAAAACGTTTTTTTTTTTTTTTTTTTTTTTTTTTACATGCCATAATGTGATGGGTTTATGATATGACTGGAGAAGGAAACAGACCTAACACCTCTCCCTGGGGCTCCTGACACCGTCCCACTCCCATAAACAGGAAACCGTGCAGATTAGAATTGCAGTCTGGGTAGCAAACACACACTTACAAAGGGCACAAACTGTCTAGACATGTTTTTTTTTTTTTTTACTTGGGGTTCAGGACAATCAGGTCAAGAATTTCTGCAAGTGAAGCAATACATGCATATAAACACACATACAGCTGTGGACATTTACACACACACACATGCGCACACACAGTCAAACAAATGAACAAAACATGCAATTTGCCTTTGCCGTGGAGCAATATTCCTTTGTTTATACCTGGTTAGAGGATCCTCAAGCATTGCACATCTGCATGACTCCATGTAATAATTTACTTCAGCAGCTCACAATGAAGTCACTTCAGCGAGAAGTCATTCTGTTGCCTACAACTACATTTACATACAGTTAGTGACCAGAACAGCCTTGAGCCAGACGCTCCTTTGTTTCAAGAATCATAACAATATATCAGTATTTTATACTTAATCAATTGGTATACAATTGAAAAATAATTAAATAAAAGAATAGTCTATGTTAAAGTTAACATTAAGTGATATATATTTTAGAAACAATATTTAAAATTTTGGTTGTTTCCGCTCTATTCTGCTCTAAAAATTGTTAGAAACCAACTCACAGCAGAACAGTTGCATCTCCAATCAACACAGTGGTGTTTTGTTTCTGATTGATTAATTGTTTCAGAATAAATCAGGTGAATTAATGACTCAATTACCTAGTTTTAAAGAGTTGCTGAATGAATTGGTGTTTTTGAAATGATTGATTGAATGAGTGATTAATTGATTTAATTTTTAAGACAGTGACTTTTCCCCCAACATTTCTATCCATATTTCTATATTCAATATATTTTATATTTAAAACAATCTCATAGCATTATTTATGCAAGGATAACTGCAGTGTAAATGCATTCATGGCACTGCTGAGCTTTACTAAAATAGTGTGTGTAAATCTAAATGCCACTTCAGGTGCAGATGCTGCTTTTTCCTCTGCAGTGCAATAGATTTTTTTATAATGATAGTAATTGTATTATTATTCTAATTTAACTGACGTGATACATTTAAAAATTTACATGGGGACACATAAACGTTTAGGAAAGTTACACTTATAAAGGTGAAAACGCCCCTGGAAATAAATTTAAGGGGCAAATATTTGAAAATAATATTAAATGTGACAGCTTTTAGGTTTAGGATTATTTGTCCGTTTCTATCCTGGCTTCACTGAATCCTGCAAAGTGTGCCCCTGTTTGGTGTTATAGAAACGCAGTTGCTGCCGATTTGTCGGCTGCACATCCATGATGCAAATCTCCCATTTCACCACATCCCAAAGCTGCTCTATTGGATTGATATCTGGTGTTTCTGTCCTGGCTTCACTGAATCCTGCAAAGTGTGCCCCTGTTTGGTGTTATAGAAATGGCCATGCTAATATTAACAGAGATAACTACATATTTTCAAAATCAACTAGTGGTTGGGTTGTCTGAATGACTAGTGGACTAGTTGGTCTTAAAGAATTGCTTATTAATGGGTCACCTGACACATTTCCAGGGTGGCCAGGTCTGTGTCACAAAACCAGCCCAACTGGTACTCAAAACTAGCCCAATCATGACCAAAACTAGCTCAGACGGTTCGCAGCACGACGCCCGCGGCGATGATCATCCTGTCAGGACCACTGCCCACGTATCGACGAGGACACGAAAGGTTCAGTAGACTTTTTGCTCTAAATGAATGGTTATTGTCA
This sequence comes from Cyprinus carpio, assembly GCF_018340385.1. Classification (NCBI taxonomy): domain Eukaryota; kingdom Metazoa; phylum Chordata; class Actinopteri; order Cypriniformes; family Cyprinidae; genus Cyprinus; species Cyprinus carpio. Next base: position 2,388,602 of record NC_056616.1, on the reverse strand, counting down.
TGGTGTAAAGAACAGAAACTGGTCTTTGTTAATGATTGGAATCTTTTCTGGGAGCGACCTAGGCTTTTTCGCGCTGATGGCCTGCACCCCAGCAGAGTCGGAGCGGAGCTGGCTCTCGGACAACATCTCCAGGACTCTACGCTCCATTTGACTAGTAAGCCAATTCTCAAATAACTGCTATGATGGCTTTTTTGTTCTACCCGCTTAAATGTTAGAAGTACTTGCGCTGTCCAATCTATTAAGACTGTGTCTGTTCCCCCCGAATAGTGAGGTCAAAATATAAATTTAATGTAGGATCTAGAAAAAAATCTTATCGTGATTAAACCTGAAAAACGTAAAATAAATGAACAACAACAATTTTTTAAAGTTTGGGCTCATAAACATTAGATCACTAGTCACACACCCAAAGCAGTTATTGTAAATGAAATGATCACAGATAATAGTTTTGATGCACTCTGCTTGACTGAAAACCTGGCTAAAACCAAATGATGTATATTGGTCTAAATGAGTCTACTCCATCAAACTACTGTTGTAAACATGAGCCCCCCGTCAGACTGGTCGGGGGGAGGTGTTGCAACAATATATAGTGATATTCTCAGTGTTACCCAGAAAACAGTATACAGGTTTAAATCATTTGAAATACTTTCTTATGCTTAATTTTCAATGGCTTAATGTAGATATGCAAAAGAAATCTATTGTATCTCTTTCTCTGGCTACTGTGTATAGAACAGGGCCATATACAGAATTCCTAAAAGAATTTGGAGATTTTCCTCTCAGACCTGTTTTGGTTACCGCTGATGAAGCGCTAATTTTCGGAGATTTTAACATTCATATTGATAATACAAATGATGGCATTAGACTTTGCGTTTTACTAACTTATTAAACTGTTGTGGAGTAAAGCAAAATGTCACCGGGCCCACTCATCGTTTTAATCATACGCTAGATTTAATTATATCGCATGGAATCGATCTTACTGACATAGATATCGTACCTCAAAGTGATGATGTTACTGACCATTTCCTTGTATTGTGCATTTTGCGTATTGATGATAATAACTATATAGCTTTGCGTTATCGTCCGGGCAGAACTATTGTTCCAGCCACCAAAGACAGATTCGCAAATAAGCCTGCCTGATTTATCTCAACTGCTCTGTGTACCCATAAATAAAATGAACTAGACAAAATGACTGGCAACATGGGCACTATCTTCTATAATACATTATGAAGCTGTTGCCCCCATCAAATTGAAAAAGGTTAGAGAAAAACGTACTGTGCCATGGTACAACAGTAATACCCACGCTCTCAACAAGAAACTCGTAGTCCTTGAGCGCAAAAATGGAGGAAAAACGAACTTGGAAGTTTTTAGAATTGCGTGGAAAAACAGTATGTCCAGCTATAGACAGGGCTCTAAAAGCTGCAAGGGCCCAGCATATCCACAAACTCATAGAAAACAACCAAAACAATCCAAGGTTTTTATTTAGCACAGTGGCTAGATTAACAAATAACCAGACGCCACCCGATCTAAATATTCCCTCACAGTTAATAAATAGTAATGACTTTATGAATTTCTTCACTGATAAATAATAACATCAGAAATACAATAACAAATGTAGATTCTACAGCGTCTAATACTTTAGTTTTATCTACTCGCAACCCAAAGATAAACTGCAGTGCTTTACAACTATAGGACAGGAAGAGCTAAATAAACTTATCACTGCATCTAAACCAACAACATGTTTATTAGATCCTGTACCCACTAAATTACTGAAAGAGTTGCAGTAGAGTAGCAGAAAAACCGCTTCTAAATATTATAAACTCGTCATTATCTTTAGGTCACGTCCCAAAACCATTCAAGCTGGCGGTTATTAAGCCTCTTATTAGAGAAAAACCACAACTAGATCCTAGTGAACTGGCAAATTACAGACCAATTTCAAATCTGCCATTTATGTCTAAAATTTTAGAAAAAGTTGTGTCTGCTCAATTGTGCTCCTACCTGAAAAAAAAATGATCTCTATGAAGAATTTCAGTCGGGTTTCAGGCCCCATCATAGCACAGAAACTGCACTTGTTAAAATTAAAAATGATTTGCTTCTTGCTTCAGATCAAGGCTGCATCTCAGTTGCTAGTTTTACACTTGATCTTAGTGCTGCGTTCGACACCATAGATCACGACATACTCATAGATAGATTACAAAAAACTATACAGGTATCCAAGGGCAGGCTTTAAGATGGTTTAGATCCTACCTGTCCGATTCGCTACCACTTTGTTTATTTAAATGGGGAGTCATCTCATTTATCACCGGTAAAATATGGAGTGCCACAAGGATCTGTCCTAGGGTCCTCTGCTATTTTCAATATACATGTTGCCCCTTGGTAATATCATTAGAAAATACTGGATTATTTTCCACTGTTTTGATGATTATACTCAACTATATATCTCAACAAGACCAGGTGAAACTTCAAAATTATCTAAGCTAACAGAGTGTGTTAAAATGTAAAAAGATTGGATGACCAATAATTTTCTCCTATTAAATTCAGATAAGACAGAGGTATTACTTATTGGACCAGAAAACATTACACGGAATCTCGTAGATTACAATTTGCAATTAGACGGATGTACTTTTTACTGTTACATTCCTCTACTGTCAAAATCTCTGGGTGTTATATTAGACAGTAACTTGTCTTTTGAAAATCATATTTCCCATGTTACAAAACAGCAGCATTCTTCCATCTTAGAAACATTGCCAAGCTACGAAACATGTTACCTGTTTCTGATGCAGAAAAAGCTAGTTCATTCATTCATGACCTCTGAGACTGGACTATTGTAATGCACGGCTAGGTGGTTGTCCTGCATCCTCAATAAACAAGCTACAGGTAGTCCAAAATGCAGCGGCTAGAGTCCTTACCAGGTCAAGAAAATATGATCATATTACCCCAATGCTACAGTCTCTGCACTGGCTACCTATTACAAAGTCCGTATCAGTTACAAAATATTATTACTTACTTATAAGGCCCTTAATGGTTTAGCTCCTGCGTACCTAACTAGTCTTCTACCACGCTACAATCCATCACGCTCCCTAAGGGTCACAAAACGCTGGACTTTTGATAGTACCTAGGATAGCAAAGTCCACTAAAGGAGGTAGAGCTTTTTCGCATTTGGCTCCCAAACTCTGGAATAGCCTTCCTGATAATGTTTTGGGTTCAGACACACTTTCTCTGTTAAATCTAGATTAAAAACACACCTCTTTGGCCAAGCATTCAAATAATGCATCTCATAATCTTTTGGACTGCAGTTATATCTGATCAAATGTGCATTATTATTCTTTAGCTTGGGTTAATCTAATTAATTTTACTTGGCTGGAACAGCAGCTACGCTAATTATGTCTCTATTCGTTTCTCTGCTTTGCCACGGGATTTACATCCCGTGGTAACTAGGATTTACACAAGCTCCAGTCTGGATCCAGAACACCTGAGAAGAGATGATGCCAACCCCTCAGAGGACCTCAGATGATGCTAACCCAGAGACAACATACGGAACTACCACATTTTGCTATAAGTTTGATTGCATAATTTGACTTGTTTAATAGTGTTAATCGTCTGTTTGTTTTACGTCTTTTATTGATTTTTTCTGAACATTTCTGCGTATGCACATAAACTGACAGTCATCACTGATAAGCTACTACTAAATATTGTAGAAACTTAATTTTCTGTAAAGTTGCTTTGTAATGATTTGTATCGTAAAAAGCGCTATACAAATAAACTTGAATTGAATCAGCTGCATTTAGGGGGAATCTAAATAACAAGACAAAATAACAAGAAATTCAAAGGAAATTCATTTAAAAAGTCAACGTCTCCAAAAGGATTTTACAGTGCAGTCTCAAGCCATGAGGTGTGTGTGTGTATATATATATATATAAAACAAATATATATATATATATATATATATAATATATATATATATATATATATAATATAGTATATATATATATTATATATATATATAAACACACACACTCACTGGCCACTTTATTAGGTACACCTTGTTAGTACTGGGTTGCACCCCCTTTTGCCTTCAGAACTGCCCTTCTTCGTTTCATATATTCAACAAGGTGTTGGAAACATTCCTCTGAGATTTTGGTCCATATTGACATGATAGCATCACGCAGTTGCTGCCAATTTGTCGGCTGCACATCCATGATGCAAATCTCCTGTCTCACTACATCCCAAAGGTGCTCCATTGGATTGATATCTGGTGACTGTGGAGGCCATTTGAGTCAAGTGAACTCATTGTCATGTTCAAGAAACCAGTCTGAGATGATTTGAGCTCTGTGACTTGGTGCATTATCCTGCTGGAAGTAGCCATCAGGAGATGGGTACACTGTAGTCAGAAAGGGATGGACATGGTCAGCAACAATACTCAGGTAGGCTGTGGCATTTAAACGATGCTCAGTTGATACTAAGGGGCCCAAAGTGTGCCAAGAAAATATCCCCCACACCATTACACCACCACCACTGACCTGAACCATTGAGTCATAGCAGGATGGATCCATGCTTTCATGTTCTTTACGCCAAATTCTGACCCTACCATTTGAATGTCGCAGTAGATATTGAGACTCATCAGACCAGGCAACGTTTTTCCAATCTTCTACTGTCCAATTTTGGTGAGTCTGTGCAAATTGTAGCCTCCGTTTCCTGTTCTTAGCTGACAGGAGCGGCACCCGGTGTGGTCTTCTGCTGCTGTATCCCATCTGCTTCAGGGTTTGACGTGTTGTGCGTTCAGAGATTGTATTCTGCATACCTTGGTGATTATTTGAGTTACTGTTGCCTTTCTATCATCTCTAACCAGTCTGCCCATTCTCCTCTGACCTCTGACATCAACAAGGCATTTTTGTCCACACAACTGCCGCTCACTGGATGTTTTGTCTTTTTCGCACCATTCTCTGTAAACCCTAGAGATGGTTGTGTGTGAAAATCTCAGTAGATCAGCAATTTTTGAAATACTCAGAACAGCCCGTCTGGCACCAACAACCAGTCACTTTAATCCCCTTTCTTCCCCATTCTGATGCTCGGTTTTAACATCAGCAAGTCTTCTTTACCACATCAAGATGCCTAAATGCTTTGAGTTGCTGCCATGTGATTGGCTGATTAGCAATTTGTGTTACCAAGCAATTGAATAGGTGTACCTACCAGTGACTGGTGAGAGTGTGTATATTTATATATATATATATATATATACATATATATATATATAACATGGCTTCTTATTGGGGTGTAGTGATACATGTATTTGTACCGAACCATCACGGTATGGACATCTCGGTTTGGTGTATGAGGCCTTTCCAATGAATACAGGCAATTCAACCTCAATCCAGAAGGGATAACAGCAGAAGAACAGCGAATGCCGTTAGTTGCGCACTTGAAAACAAAGCCAGTGACCATGTGCTGACTCTGAACGCATCTCTTTAAAGGCTTGCGCACTCAACTATTTGCGAAATGGAGCTTTGTACTCGTGTATCCTACCTCTCTCATTCGGCACAAATCCAAGTATTCCATAATATTTCCATATTTGCGATTTATCTGAATGTTAAACTATTATTTATTATGTGAATTTCAGTCTTTGTATTTCAGCTGCATTCCAACAGTGACACAGAGGCGAGCGCGCTGATGTTTGGTTCACTATATTTTATTTTGATAAAGTGCCAACTGCGCTCTCAAGTTAGCAATGCTGGAACTGATATGTTTTGTGTGTGTGTGTGTGTGTGTGTGTGTGTGTGTGTGTGTGTGTGTGTGTGTGTGTGTGTGCGTGCCAGTGCGATCACTTCAACTGTCAACTTATACCAGCAGAATCAACTTAAAACACTCCATCATTTATTGTCTTATTAATAATGAATCACTGCAAAAGGTCTAGTTTCATTTGTGTAAACTCACAATGAAAACAAAACATTGTGCTTTTGTAAAATAAAGAAAGCAAATAGTATGTGCTTTCTGCCATTTGAGTTTCCTTTCTGTGAACAAATTAAGCCTGTCACAAAAATGAACTGAAACACAGCATATATAGGCTATGTTACATGTAGCACTGTTTCCCCACCCCCCCCCACCCCCGTTTATCTGTTAACTAAATCAAACATATTGCAAGTATTTAGTCCTTGTATGTATATATGTATTGCAGAAAAATTAATAATAAATTATAATGTTAATAATAAATTATAATGTTTTATATATATATATATATATATATATATATATATATTATATATATAGATATATATAAGATATAAAACATTACACGTGGTGGGATTATAATTGAATATAATATTTAGTATTTTCACAACTAGGTGGAATTTTTTTTAAAAATTTGTACTACTGTCAATTTAAAATAAATGAAAAGAAACCGAGCATAGTAGATTTGTTGTTTTTTTCTGTTGTGAAGAATTGGTTTGTAGATTTGTTGTTTTTTTAGTTTTGTATGTAAATAGTATTGAAATGTGTGTGATGTATAAAGGCCTACATTAGCTTATCCCTAGAGTAAAACCATTTTATTTTGTTATGAATTGGTTTAGAACAGTAAATGGACACGTTTGTACCTTTTTTACCTCTCTTAAATGCTCAAGATGTTGTCCTGCCACTAACAGGCCCAACAATTGCTCACCTGACAATAAGAAACTGGGCTGAATAAATCACTATGGGCTGTTTGTCTATGGCCCGCAAGTTTGCTATTTTTATGGTCAGATCTGTTCTCAATTTTATAGCTGGTTTTGATGGGTCAGAAACTACAGCCATGTGATCAAATTCACCCATTTCACCATGATACTGCAAACAAATCAAGAGTCTGTCAGCAGCTCCACAAAGCCATGTGAATGCGCTTGGATTTCAATGAGAAAGAAAGAAAGAAAGAAAGAAAGAAAGAAAGAAAAGAACAGAAAGAAAGAACAAATAGAAAGAAAGAAAGAAAGAAAGAAAGAAAGAAAGAAAAAGTTTTTTTTAAGATTGCTTACACACTAAAATAAAACTTTTCCCACAATTAGCAAAACCTTACACTCAAGGAGCAAAACACAAGGCTAGATTTGCACAACTGTAACACTATTGTCAGTTTCCACACTATTTGCAAAAACATTACACACAGTGCCTTTGCAGATTTGCAAAACACTAAACACGATTCATAATGTCACTTCCTTGCAATTCCAAAAGCACTGACTGTCCGAATCGCACTGCCTGTCGCAAATTACAACACCTATGAGCCAATCTGTTAAACACAGCCATCAGGTGCACAAACACATGATTGCTAAATTGTAGACACACCAATCAGGTTTAAGCACTATAAAAATGCAGCAGGTACAGTCGAAGCCAAAAATATTGGCCCCCTTGGTAAATATGATCAAAAAAGGCTGTGAAAATTAATCTGCATTGTTAATCCTTTTGGTCTTTTATTTTAAAAATTCACACAAAATGTATCCTTTCATTGGATAATAAGAATTTAAAAACGGAGTGGGAAATATCATTATGAAATGAATGTTTTTCTCAAATACTCGATGGTCACAATTATGCCCCCTCCCCCCCCCCCCCCCCCCCCATAAATTCTTATGAGTAAAAATATCTCTGAAGTATATGCCCATTCATATTCACAATTTTGAGCACTCCAGCATGATTATAAACATGAAATCATCCAGCTCTGGCTTCCTGTTTCACAGAAATATAAAGAGGAGGGAAAACAAAGCCCCAATTCCCTTAATCATCCATCACAATGAGAAAAACCAAAGAATATATTTCTGATGGTGCAGCAAAAGATAATTGAGCTTCACAAATTGTTGAATTGGCTTTAAGAAAAGAGCTAGAGCAGTGAAAATTCCCATTTCCACCAGGGCTATAATTAAGAATTTCCCAACCAACAGAAAATGTTACAAAACTGCCTGGAAGAGGACGTGTGTCTATATCGTCCTAATGTGCGGTGAGAAGGAGAGTTTGAGTAGCTAAAGACTCTCCAAGGGTCACAGCTGGAGAATTGCGAAATATCACCAATGAGTCGTTAGAAAATAGTTGAGTCCCTGGTGTTCAGTAGAAAACCTTTAAAAAAATTGTCAAACAGAAACCTACATCAACACCTTGGTGTCTTGGGAGGGTTACAAGAGGACACCCGCGAAAAATTCTCCTAGCTCATTGAAAAATAAACAAACTAAAGCATATGTTATCAGCCATGACTGGAACTTTAAATGGGAATGGCTTTTATGATCAGATGAATACTAAAAAATGAGCTTTTTGCAGCAAACCACTCAGATGGGTTTGGTGACCACAGAGAAAAAAAAGTTACCCATGTGTACAATGAAATATAATGGAGAGTGGTATGTTTGATGTTGTGGGCCTATATTTCTGCTGGAGGTCCTGGACATCTTGTTTAGATAAATGGCATCATAGATTCTATCAAATACCAACAGAAAAAAATCAGTAAGTGACTGACTCTGTAAGAAATCTTATAATGGACCATGTTTGGATCTTCCAACCGTACAACAACCCAAACACAAATCCTCAAAAACAACAGAAGAATGGGTCAAAGAGCTCAAAACCAAGCTTCTGCTATAGCCATTCCAGTCCTCTGACCTGAACCCTACGGAAAATGAGAGGATTGAACTGGAGAGAGAAGCACCAACATGGAGCTGGGAATCTAAAGGGTCTGGAGTGATTCTGGATGAAGGCATGGTCTCGGGTTTCTCTTGGTCCAGGTGTTCTCTAACCTCATACAGGCATTATAGGAGAACATTTAGAGCTGGTGAAAATTGGCAAATGGAGGTTTCAAAAAGTATTGAATAAAAGGGGGCTATTAATTTTGTGGCCAAGTGTATTAGAGAAAAACATTTATTTCATAATGATATTTCCCCCATTTTAAATTCTTATTATCCAATGAAAGGATACATTTGTGTGAATTTTTTTAATAAAAGACCAAAAGGATTAACAATGCAGATGAATTTCCACAACCTTTTTTGATCATATTTACCAAGGGGGCCAATATTTTTGGCCTCGACTGTAGGTTCACCTGCCTTCAACCAAAATGGAAGGAGTCAGAAGAAGGGTGAGGGTAAGAGGAGGAGTACACAGAGGAGGAGAAGGACCGAACGCCCCCGTAGAGCGTCCCCACACCCAACGGCCCCACGAGGTAGAGGAAGACGCAGAGGCCGAAAGAGGAAGACGAGGAAGAAGGAGGGGGAGATTGTGCACAAAGAAACAAGAGGACCAAACTTATCAAATGACATTCGTGCAACACTAGTGGACCATGTTGTGAACCACGGATTGATGCTGAGGGAGGCTGGACTGAGAGTTCAGCCAAATCTTATCAGATATACAGTGGCATCTGTCATAAGGACTTTTTGACAGGAAAACAAGTAAAAGAAGATCTGTCTACAGTTACAGTAATCAGCCACTTACAGTTTTTCTCGATTGCTTAAACACTATAAGCAGGCTTTTGAGCTAAAATTTCAAGACCATAACACCATTTTTCAGAAATGAGCACCCCTTTTTTGCTGAACTATAAACACTATTCCCCTGCTTTAACACATGAGTCAGATTTGGTGAACTCTTACTGCAAAACTCTACACATAAATCGTCTCAAGGTTACGAATGTAACCATGGTTCCTCGAGGGAACAAGACGCTGCATCGGAAACGCTATGGGGAACGCGTCTAACGTGAGCGACTCTGAATATCGTGTGTAATCTGTCCAATGGAAGAGCGTGACGTCATGGGCGGGGTGACGTAAGCGACCAGGAAGCTATAAAAGCACATGCTGCGCAGCTGGCGTCAGCTTCGAGTACCAGCAAGTACCGGCAGGGGTGCCGGGGGTATGGCATCGAGACGCAGCGTCTCGTTCCCTCGAGGAACCATGGTTACATTCGTAACCTTGAGACGTTCCTCTTCAGGAACTCGAGCTGCGTCGGAAATGCTTTGGGGAACGAGGTGCCCATGCTGCCAGACAACCAAATCCCTGCCTAGTGTGTATCCGAAGAGCACAGCTTAGGACGAGAGAACGGAAGCACCTGGAGTAACTGGCATGTCTAAGCCATAAAATCTTGCAAATGTAGAGGGCGTGGACCACCCCGCAGCGTTGCAGATGTTCAGCATGGATCACACCTTCTAAGAAGGCCTTGGAGGCCGCCATACCCCGTGTGGAGTGAGCCTTGGCTTCCAACAGCGGGGGAAGACCAGAGGACTCATAGGATACGTTGATAGCCCCGACTATCCAACGACTAAGTGTCTGCTTAGGTGCAGGAAAGCCCCTTTTGGGGGGACCGTAACATACTAGCAATTGGTCCATTTTTCTCCACAGGGCAGCTCTGTGAACGTACTGTATGTGTCCAGCGCTCGAACTGGACACATACAGTTTAGCTTCTCTTGGTCGGGCTCCCGAAAGGGAGGAGGACAGAAGGCCTGAAGCACTATATATATCTTATATTGGCTCAAATGGAGCTCTACAAAGTGCCTCTAACACCACAACCAAGTCCCAGGGGGGAATACGGAACTGTACTGGAGGCCTCAGCCTCAGCGCACCACGGAGGAAACGTGTAACTAGGGGGTGTCTTCCCAAAGACTGACCACCAAGGGGGACATGGTAGGCCGCAATGGCCGCCACGTAAACCTTCAGTGTGGAGTGGGTCAACCCTGCAGAGAACCTAGCTTGCAGAAACTCCAGCACTGTACCAACTGGGCAGTTAACCCTCTGGAGTCTAAGGGTATTTTTGGGGCCTGGAGAAGTTTTGTCATGCCCTGACATTTGTGCTTTTTTCAGTTTCTTATAAATATCTAAATGACTAAAGTCTAATCTCACTGTAATCAGCACAAACTAGGCTATAATAATATGGTGAGCAGCATGTATGTACATGATTGTGTTTTTGAGAAAAAAATGTTATGCATGGTTAGTGAAAAACTAAAAATGTTAAATCACTTGAATAAGGCAATAAAAACACATACAGAAATTGGTTCCCAGGAATTTTGAGAACTGGAGCTTGTAGCCTAGAATTTTTTTTTCTAAATGATTTGAAAATCATCTTGTTTACTCACTTACAGAAAACAATATATTGATTTAAATTTTCTAACTAACATGTAAATGTTCAACTATCATGAATTCACACCTGAGAAGACAAAGGCCTGCATAATGAGCTGCATAATGAGCCATTCAGTCAGCTGTGTCACTGAGAGGGATGAGTTACAAGAAAGAATGTGAGGACAAAATAAATCTATATAATTTTATGTTTGTGTTTGTAGTTTATTTAGAATATATTTAATTATCCCAAACATAATTTAATATTCACTTGTGAGTGCACTTAAACAGTTTATTAGGAAAAAATCAAAGCTGACTTTCAAACTGAATTTTTTGCATCATTACTCCAGTCACACAATCCTTCAGAAATCCTTTTAACAATCTTATTTTCTACAAAAAAAAACATTTATTGTTATTTATTATCATCATCATTATTATTATTATTATTTTTTTATTATTATTAATGTTGAAAAGAGCTGAGAATATTTTTTTTAGGTTTTTTAAGGGGGGATAAATTGAAAGAACAGCAATGATTGTTACATTTGTTACAGTTACATTTATTGTTACATTTATATTATTTACATCAAGCTTTTGAATGGTATAGTAGTGTATATTGTTTTATTGAAACTTCATAATATTTCACTTGATTATACATTTAGTCAGGAATTATAGTTTGGAAAAAGTCTTTGGAAAAAGTCTAACTAGTAAATGTTTACACGTTATGTGAAAAGTAGTACAAGTATATAAATAAATAAAAAGAGACTTACTCATGTTTATGAACTCTGCTGAATAAAGTGCTTCATTCTTTTTTCTGAGGAAATCCAAATCTCAAATCCTCAACCACATCACATCTTTTTGGGGTGAATTATGTCTTATTCCTCTCATCGCGAAGCGAAAGAGTAAAATAAAAAAAACTTGAAGAGCAGTCTCGCTGCGTTTTCTTCTGTTGTGTGGGCGTATTCAAAAGCCGCGCGCTTCAGTGAAACATTTGAATCTCAAAAGCGCGCTCGGACGCGGGGGCGTGGTCGCATTAGAAGATAATGAAGGGAGATGTGAAAAACGGACATCGCGTTGTTTTCATATGGATTACTTTATCACATAATATTTGTTTTTCAGCAGCACTTGTTTAGTTTAAAAGTAGATATGTCAGGCTTTCTATAGATATCTCCCTCATGTCTCGGTGTTGAGTATTCACTGAGTTACAGTTCATTTTAATGACGCATTTGTAACTGAAGATCAGCGCGCAGACAAAGGCCGCAGACAGCACTCCTTGTTTGTTATCTTTATTTTATAAGTGCACAAAGTTTTTGTTGTTATTATGTCTGTATACAAAAAAAAGTAGACTCTTTACAGATTCGATTGATGTATTGCACTTATCTGTACGATCAAAACTGAAAGTGTAATTTTAAGTTCTTTTCGGGGTTATCAGGAGAAAATACCCCAAAACGCGTATACGCGTTAATCGACTCCAGAGGGTTAATCGACTCCAGAGGGTTAACTGGGTCAAGCTGATGGTCTCTGCACCACGAGGTGAAGAGTTTCCACCTCAGGACGTACCGTTTCCTCGATCAGGGAGCTCTGGATTGGAGGATGGTCTCAACAACCTAGGTTGAGAGACCGGATGCTATGAGCTGTGCCCCCTTAGGGGCCACACCCATAGTTTCCATAACTCCGGGCGAGGGTGAATTATCATGCCCTGCGCCTGTGAGATTAGGTCTGTCCTGATCGGTATCTCCCGTGGAGAGCCGTCGAGGAGCGAGACCAGATCTGAGAACCATACTCGGCCCGGCCAGAACGGGGCTACTAACAGCAGACGGACCCCGTCCCGGCGTACTCTCGCCAGAACTCCCGGGAGCAGAGCAATAGGGGGAAATGCGTACAGACAAAGCCTCGGCCAGGTCTGTACCATATCATCCAGTTCCAGAGGAGCTGGATGAACTAGAGAGAACCAAAGGGGACATTGCGATGTCTCTCGAGTCGCAAAGAGGTCCACTTGAGCTTTGCCAAATATTCTTCATATCTGCTCCACCACCTCGGGGTGAAGCCTCCATTTCCCGGGCCTCGGCCCCTGCCTCGACAGTATGTCTGCTCCCACATTCAATTTCCCAGGAATATACACTGCTCTGAGTGAGAGGAGTTTGTCCTGGGACCACTCAAGGATCTGGTGCACCAGCTTGTACAAGGGGCGCGAATGCAGACCTCCCTGGTGGTTGATGTAAGAGGCCACCGATGTGTTGTCGGTGCGCACCAACACATGGTGACCTCTCAGGTCTGGGAGGAAATATTTTAGTGCCCGATAGACGGCTAGCATCTCTTGACAATTGACATGCCATGTTAGATGGCGACCGCTCCACAGACCGTGGGCAGGGTGGCCACTCATGACCGCACCCTAACCGGTGAGGGATGCGTCTGTTGCTAGCGTTACACGGCGACAATGAGCTCCCAGCACCGGGCCCTGATTCAAGAACCAAGGTTTCTTCCACATGTCTAAGGCATGGAGGCATCGCCGCGTGACCTTGATAGTTTGAAGTGGATTCCCCCTCGGGGAAAATCCCTTGGTCTTGAGCCACCACTGTACGGGTCTCATGTACAGCAGGCCAAAAGGTATCACGTTGGACGCAGCTGCCATCAGACCTAACAGTCTCTGAAACTGTTTGACAGTGAGTGACTGGCCTTCTTTGACTCTCTTGACTGATGTGAGGATCGACTCGATACGAGCAGGGGACAGACATGCCTGCATCGTGGTCGAATCCCACACTATGCCTAGATAGGTGGTTCTCTGAACTGGAGAAAGTACACTCTTCTTGGCGTTCAGTCTCACACCCAGCTCCCCCATGTGGGCAAGAACGACATCTCGATGCCGAACCGCCATCTGCTCTGATTGAGCTAAAATCAACCAATCGTCAATATAATTGAGAATGCGGATGCCCTGCATACACAGAGGAACCAGAGCCGCATCTACACATTTCGTAAACGTGCGGGGTGAGAGTGGAAGGCCAAAGGGAAGTACTCGATATTGGTAAGCTTCGCCCCCGAAAGCGAACCTCAGAAACTTCCTGTGTTGTGGAAGGATGGAGATGTGGAAGTATGCGTCTTTGAGATCTATGGTGGCAAACCAGTCCTCGGATCTCATTTGAGCTACAACATGCATGATTGTGAGCATTTTGAATTTCAGTGTCATAACTGATTGATTTAATACACGTAGATCTATGATCGGACGCAACCCCCCATCCTTCTTCGGAACTATGAAATACCGGCTGTAAAACCCGGATTCCCTGTCTTGAGGAGGGACCACCTCGATGGCCTCCTTCCTCAGTAGGGTATTCACTTCTTGTTCCATAACCAGAGCCTGCTCGGGGCCAACTAGCATCGGAGTAACCCCATTGAATCTCGCCGGTGGAGAGCCGAACTGAATACGGTAGCCTTTCTCTACTGTGCGCAGGACCCATTGAGATACATTTGGCAGTAGTTTCCACGCTGCCAAATAATCTACTAAGGGAATCAGTCGAGACTGACCTCTGGTGTCACTGCGACAGCCAGATCGGTGTTTCTTTGACCTGGCTGTTCCTGAGACCCCCAAAGGGGTGGCGAGCCTCTCAGCTCCGCTACGCACGCGGCTGAAAATACTGAGAGTGGCGCTCGCTTGGAAGCTGCTGCGCCCTGGAACTCTGGCAGTGCTGGCAGACTGACTTCCCGAGGGCACTGAGGTGAGACGGGCACCATGTAATGCGGTGTACCCTGCTCTACCCCAGCAGGGGCTGCCCTCTGAAGTCCTGAGCTCCTGGCGTCAGGACCTCTTGGCCGAGGACTTCTTGGCTTCGATCACTGCCCTGAGATCTTGTTTAGGCTTAGAAGTCCCCGACCGAGAGCGCTCTGCTATTGAGCCTCCCTATATGAGGAGCTGGTATGCGGCTGGGGCATCTCCCGCCCAGATGCCCAGAGAGAGCGCCGCCGCTTGTTTTTGTGCCTCCTGAAACCTGTCGACAACTGAGCTGACAGCGTTGCCGAACAGGCCAGAAGGCTGAAGCGGGGCGTCCATAAGGCGTAAGTGTCTTCCTGTGTTGTGGAAGGATGGAGATGTGGAAGTATGCGTCTTTGAGATCTATGGTGGCAAACCAGTCCTCGGATCTCATTTGAGCTACAACATGCATGATTGTGAGCATTTTGAATTTCAGTGTCATAACTGATTGATTTAGTACACGTAGATCTATGATCAGACACAACCCCCCCATCCTTCTTCGGAACTATGAAATACCGGCTGTAAAACCCGGATTCCCTGTCTTGAGGAGGGACCACCTCGATGGCCTCCTTCCTCAATAGGGTATTCACTTCTTGTTCCATAACCAGAGCCTGCTCGGGGCCAACTAGCATCGGAGTAACCCCATTGAATCTCGCCGGTGGAGAGCCGAACTGAATACGGTAGCCTTTCTCTACTGTGCGCAGGACCCATTGAGATACATTTGGCAGTAGTTTCCATAAGGCGTAAGTGTCTCTCCATGGCCACCATAGCTGCCATAGACCGCCCAATCACTCGGGTGGTCTCCTTGGTGGCGCGGAGGGAGAGATCAGCGGTCCGCCTAAGCTCTGAAATATCCGTAGACTTGATCTCCTCTCCCTCGTCTAAATATCTCAGCAGGTCGGCTTGGTACGCCTGTAACACTGCCATGGTGTGCAGACACGCACCAGCCTGACCTGCTGCCGCATACCCTTTACCCACCAAAGCCGAAGTTTTTCTAAGCGGCTTGGAGGGCAACGTCGGGGCCTTCAGAGACGATGTAGCCCCGGGGGACAGATAGCTCGCAAGCGTCTGTTCCACTTGTGGCATCGCTCTATAGCCACGCTCTCACATCCCCACCACATTGCCATAATAATCAGATGAAGGGATGTAGAGGCGGGCTGAAAACGGACGTTTCCACAATCTGGCTATCTCTTCATGCAGATCGGGAAAGAAGGGAAGGCCCCGGCTTGGAGGTGGTTGCCTCGCCCGCAGTAATCGTTCATCTAGCTTACTTTTCTGCGGTTCAGATGTTTTCTCGGCGGGCCAATCGATTTTGAGCTTGGCCACCGCGCGAGTAACCACCTTCAAGAGCTCCTCATATTGTGGGGAGTGGGGTGGCGAATCCCCGCTGACAGACTCCACATCAACCTCCTCAGAGAAAGAGAGGCGGAGTGTCGATCCCTCTCCCTGGGGGGAAGAAACCGCCGAGCGTGCTTCCGAACCCAGGGACTCGCCCATCTCCATTCCCTCTGCCAGATCCACCTGCGAACCCCATGAGTGCAGCTGCTGCTCTGCCTCAGCAGAAGCGGGGCCAGCACTCCCTCCTCAAAGAGAGCCCTCCGGGATCAAAGCAGCCGCACTGGCATGCGATCACAATGCGGACAGTCAGCCCCCTCGAGGGCCAACTCAGCATGCTTCGATCCCAGGCAGACCACGCACAGACTGTGTCTATCCCCACTCGTTATTTATCACGGGCAGGGAGGAACACACAGTCTGAAACGCGATCCGGATTCGCCTTTTTGATGTTTAGATTTTGCCTTGCTCTTAGACATGTTTCTGACTAGGGGACAGACAACAGTAAATAAGACTCACAAAACAAACTGAGGACATTCACACACAGAGCGCTTGCTGAAAGACGCGAAGCTGATGCCAGCTGTGCGGCACGTGCTTTTATAGCTTCCTGGTCGCTTACGTCACCCCGCCTGTGATGTCACGCTCTTCCACTGGACAGATTACACATGATATTCAGAGTCGCTCATGCTAGACGCGTTCCCCATAGCGTTTCCGACGCAGCTCGAGTTCCTGGAGAAGAACCCTACATTTCTCAGTGCTTACACCATGTGGTCATTTAGAAAGCACTAACATTCAATATTGTTCACTCAAGTCAGCATAACTTGAACTCAGTTAGCACACAGATACCCACGTGAAAACACTAAGAGTCAAAATTTATCACACACCAATCAGAACCTTCAGTAGATAGATAAAAGCGTCCCATTCAGTTCATTCAGTTTTGGAACAATGGATCAAGAGAGACGTGATTGAAAAGGTCGAGGACACCAGATAGGAGGAAGAGGATGAGCAAGAGCAGTAAGGAGTGGAGGAAGAGGTGAAGGAAGAGAAAGAGGAGGAGGACAAGGGTGAGGGGCAAGGAGACAAGGAGTCTCAGATGAAATTTGTGCCACTAGTTGACCGTGTCCTTGTCCATGGTATGACTATGAGGGAGGCTGGGTAATGAGTTCAGCCTAAGTTGATTTTTGTGACAGTTGTTTAGATCATAAGAATATTCAGGGAGGAAAACAGGTAGGTGTACCTCAGTGTACTCTACTGTAACTTTTGAAAGCTGTACACTGTTACAACACACACATCAAATTGCCTTACATACAGATAGAGTTTCTGTCTGCTTCCATTTTGTAAAAAGTACTTTTGTAAAATCAGTACTACTATTTTTGCCAGTATAGCCTGTGATGTCTGTCCCAGACCAAAGATGTGATGCTGGGGCAGAATATTTTTTGTTGCTGTTTGGTGTATTGTACTGTACAGTACATAAAGGAATAGAAAATGCGCAAATGTATACACGTGTTCATCATGTGAAATGTTCCTTGAGGGGGAGAACCACAAGCAACAACTTATTGCTGGTTTTTGGTTTTGTTTTTTGTAGTATTGTTTTGAATTTATCTCACCAGTATGTAAGACTTTGTTGTAGTGTGTGTTTTTTTGAGGGCTTGTGTGTGATGTCTGAGGGCAAAGTTTGGTTTTTCAGCAAGAGTGAATAGTTTTGAGTGTAGAGCTTCATTTTGACCTGAAAATACATTGTTTGGGTAATTGGGTAAGATGTTATGGATTTGTGTTTACTGTTTTGAGAATATGAGGCATAGTTTCAAGAAATGTGTTTAAGCAATAGAGAAAAACTGTATTGTATGCACCATATCAGCACTTCTGATACCCCTTCCTGTGATTTTGTACAGTAAGTTACATGCATTATTCTCTACATAGGATTGAGGGTCAGGAACGACAAGGAGGAAGGGGGCCCATATTCACGCAAGAACAAGAGAGAGAGATAATAAACATGGTTTTGGCCAATAATGCTATCAGGCTCAGAGAACTACAAGCAAACATTATCGGTGACCATGCCATTTTCAATAATGTTCATCAGGTCTCTCAGTCAACACTGGCACACATCCTGAAAAGACATCAGGTTCAAATTAAACAACTTTATCGAGTGCCTTTTGAGCGGAATTCAGAGAGGGTCAAACGGCTGCGGCATGAGTGTGTGGAGGTTTGTATTGTTCACTTCAGCACTGTGATCTTGCATACTCCACACATTACCTTTTTACATTAACTGTAATATACTAGATCTATCCTGAACTACACAATGTTGTCTTTCACTGTATTTCAGAGAGTTTTGCAGACGGATGCTGAGGAAATCCTGCATGAATTCATATATATTGATGAGGCATGGTTCAACCTCACAAATTCAAGAAGGAGAGGCAGACATATCATTGGCCACAGGGCTATAATCAATGTCCCAGGGCAACATGGGGGTAACATCACCCTTTGCGCTGCCATTTCACAGCATGGGGTTCTCCTCCATCATGCCAAAATGGGCCCTTACAACACACCTCACATTCTCGCATTTTTGGACCGATTGCACCACATCGTCACAGCAGGTAATGAAATGCACCAGATACAATACACTATCATCTGGGACAATGTGTCATTCCACCGGTCTGCTTTGGTCCAGAACTGGTTTCAAGACCATCCACAGTTGACAGTACTATACCTTCCACGATACTCTCCATTTCTAAACCCTATTGAAGAGTTTTTCTCTGCATGGCGGTGGAAGGTTTACGATCTCCAGCCCCAGGCTCAGGTACCCTTCATTCAGGCCATGGAGGACGTCTGTGACCAAGTCGACGCCGCAGCTGTGCAAGGATGGATTCGACATTCAAGACAGTTCTTCCCACGTTGTCTTGCTAATGAGGATATTGCTTGAGATGATGATGAAGTTCTCTGGCCAGATCCAGCTAGGCGAAGAGATAATGTATAGTATGTTTACTGTAGTATTTTCTGTACAATATTGTCAGTTTTTTCAGATTTTTTTTTATGTCTGTTGTTGTAATTATTTACTGTAATTGTAACCTGTACTGGATACAGTATTTTACGTTTGTCTGTTGTTTGCTGAGCTAACAGTGTTATGCACACTATTGTAGTAGCATGACAACTGGGACATGTTTTGTTGTGATTCTCCATGTTGACTGATTTGGGTATATGGAGAGAAATCAATGATATTTTTCTCAGTCTGCAGCATTGGTCTTGTGTAGTGTTTGGTGAACTATTGTATAGTTGCACTTTCTCTGTGTACTTCATTTACAGTGCTCTAATCACTGAGAATTAGACTTGCTAAAAGTGTTTTAGGTTAGCAACAGATTACAGAAAGATTACAGTCATATGAAATGTGTGTGTTTCGTATGGTAACAAAATATTGTTTTTATAAAGTTGTGTATAGTTTTGAAAAAAAGTGTTCAATTTTTTATATTTTGTGAATTGTTTTGATTGTTTTGTTTTGTGTTGTGTTGTTTTTGTTTTGTGTTTTGTTTTGCCGGGCCCTGTTTTCAAAATTGTGCTTAAGCAATTGTAAAAAACTGTAAAGCAGGTAAAGGGCAGGAGGGTTTAAAAGCAGAAATGTGCTTCTTGTATTTTTGTTCAAGCTTTTATATAATACAACCCAATCTCTCTCTGAATGTGTCACAAAACTGAAGTATGGTCACTAAGAATGTTATTGCCTGCCAACAATGCACAGACATAATTGGGAATTTTATCATGGTGAAATTATATATTTTGGTATAATTTTCTCATATTTTTAGATATGATTTTCATTTAGAGCAAGCAAATGCAACAACATATGACGGCACACTACTCTGTGAATCCCTTCTGTGATATAAATCAGCTTGTACTGTGTGTGACAGGTGCTGATGGCAGTAAATCAGGTGTGTGTGTGTGTGTGTGTGTGTGTGTGTGTGTGTGTGTGTGTGTGTGTGTATGCGTGCATGTGTGTGTGTGTGTGTGTGTGTGTGTGTGTGTGTGTTTTGTGCGTGATGACAGCCGCTAGCAGCACCCTTGCTGAGATTTACTGCACCTAACCTGTTTCTTTAGGGACTCTGAGCAGTATCTGATTATGAGGGGGAAAAAAAGCACAGATGATCTAGACAGTCAGTGTCATTTATGAGTTTCAAAGCTGTATGCTTAACACTTCCTGGTTTGAATTTTTTTAAGCATTTGTTTCTAGTTTTGCTGTTGTTACTAGTCCTTTAGAAAGCACTTTTACTCCGCAGCTGAAACCGTGGTTCAGTGGTTTCCTGAAGGGCAAATGCTTAAGACAATTTCAGCAATTCTTTCAGGAAGAGAACAAACAAGACCCCATGAAATGTAATTTTCTTTTCTGTGTTATTAACGGGTCTAATATACTGGGAGAGAGCAATACCTTTGCATTTCCATTTATTTTAATAACAGTTGCTTGGCAGGCACTACAGGACCCTTCTGGAAGTGTGCAATTTGTGCGCTGCCATCTTTGCCCATGGGCGCTCTGTTATGGCTTGATTTATTTAGATCACCTGTGCAGTAAGGTTCATGTGATGGATCACTCGACTCAGAGAGGGAAAAATACAGGTATACATCAGAGTCCTCTGAAAAGTCAGACATCTATAACATAACAGTTGCAGGTGGTGTGTATAATTCAGCCAGCGAGGTTTCTAAAGGTAGACATGTGCTTATAGTTTCCTCATATTGCTGTCTGGACAACACAAACACATTCCTGCATGAATCCGGCTTGAGTTGAGTTGGGGTTGATTGAGCAAATGATGGGCCGGGTTTTTTTAAATCTTGTACGACTTCCTCTGCTGAGGGACTGTTTTAACTTTAGGATCTGTAATCTCTCTGGACACATTAACTCACAGAGGAAGGAATGGGCTTTGGATATGTCATAAAAAGAAAATATGGAAACTATAAAAGTGTAAGCCTTGGAACAGTTTCCGAACCTTTTACGTACCGTGCTGAGCTTGGCACACATCCAACTTTAAAGGGAGATTTCTAAATGTCTTTAAAGGACTAGTATGTGTACTCAGTGTTTAATGAAACTTGGGCAATTCTTTAGAGTCAACAAGACACCAAATCTGCTTGCATAACAACTCTACAGAAACAATTAGTGTATCTGTGCATGTACAGTAGATTCACACATGACATCGCAATGACTTTCTTTTTACTCTAATACATAAACATGGAGAGCAAATAATACATTGCGTGAGCAGTTAATACTTTATTTATATTACTCTTAAACTGCCAAATGAATAATGGGAAATATAGTTTTCTGGTAAACTGCACTGCCATTTTATATCAACAGTACAGAAAGTGTATAATTGTACAGTTAAGATTCACATGTGAAACTGAATTACTGTTTGGAATCTGGGATTCCTTCATGTCTGAGACCTTCATGCCTGCTCATCTTGAATACAGTCATGCCAACATGAGTATTATAGGTCAAAAGTATTGGTCTCAAGAGTGCTTTATTAAACTGGCCATTAAACACATGAAATATTCCTTGTTGGAATGTCTCCTGGTTTACATTTAGTAACGTTTTATACTCTGAGGACAATAGAGAGAGGAAGCATGATGGTACAAGAAAGAGAAAACATTGGATCAGACTCTATAAACAGACTTTCCTTTCATCAGTTTCTTTTTTTCTTTTTGGCTCTTTAGACGAGCTGAACACATATCAGCCTATAAAGCACTTCCATAAAAGAAGGCCTGACAATTATGGCAGGATGTTGAGCGGTGAATTGATTAACATCAAACGCTGCATTTTAAAAGGAATGAGTCCACTGTTTAAAATGCTGAAGAGTGAATTACAGCAGGACTTTACCGCACCTCTCCTGCAGCCCTTTGACCTCCATATGGAGAATGTTGCATGTAGATATTATCACAGAAAAGCCATTTTACTACGGAAGTTTCTACGTTGTTTCTTGACTCAGGTTTAGTTGAATGACAGCCTCATGATGATACATTAGTAGTCCAGTAATCGTTTTCTGTACTTTTAAAGTTCGAGGGCAAATCGTCAAGCATCGTGTTACATAGTGTTGCTTTCAGCAACGAAAATTATGACTAAATATCGTCGTCAACGAACCTTTATCTCGTGATGAAAACGAGACGAGATGCAACGTAAATGCTGGTCATGTGACGATGACTATAATTAAATGTAAAATGCAATATTGTTGACGAATAAAAACGAGACTAAATGTGGTTTAAAAAATAAAAACTATGCTAAAATGTCTCTTCATTTTCATTGACCAAAATGAGACGAAACAATATGTTATAACGTTATTTCGTCTCGTTTAGTCGCGTTATTATTATTTTGCAGTATTTCTGTTTCCTGTGTCTCACTTTAAGGGCTGCATCAGGTCGCACTGCACAGACGCAGGCAACATCACTTCCTCAAGCCCCACTTGCAGCATTATTTAGAAGACTACAACAAACAAAGTTAAGTGGGATTTATACTTTCGCCTGGCTCCGCTGACTGCAAGCGCACCTTCCCAAATGGACAAGGCTTTTATACTTGTTGCATTCACCGTTGTACTATTCTTTGAAATGACAGGAAAGCGATGAGGAGTAATTGTCCCCTAAAACTGTCGGGAATCACCGGTGAGAAGTCATTTGCCAGTACAAGTCTTGTGATGAATGGGTTGACGAATTAATAATTTCTTTATGTACAAACTTAAAACAATCTTAAACTATTGACTGTATTTTGCATCAAACACAAGACAACTGAAAGCAAATAGTGTATAATTTATATCTAAATTCTCATTCTATTTTATACAATAAAAATAAAATGTACTTCAAATAAGAAGCCTTGGACAAACTATGCAAAAAAAATTTTTTTTCCAAAAAAAAAAAAAGTTTTTCATCAAAAAGCACCTGATGGAGTTTGAACTTCACATTAAACTGCTTCTGCTTCACACAAATGCTGGCACAGACGTGCATGTTCAGCTAAAATCACCCTGAACTCGTGCATGTTCAGATGTGGAGCTGTGAGGAAAGTTACAAAAAATGCTGTTCACCCGGCCACACAAAATGAGTTCGCGTGCACTCAAAGCGAACTTCCGGTAACACTGCGATGACGTCATATTTTCCGCACTCACCCAAGCGAACATGCGGATGCGTCGAGTATAAATCAGCCTTGACACAGAGAAAGGGACCGATGGCTGGCCAGCCAGGGTTCGTCAGGGTTATTTTTTTTTATTTATTGTTTTTATTTAAATTATTTGTGTGTACTTCTAACATGTTTGGTTGTTAAAATAAATGTTGTAAATTCAAATCAGAGAGTCTTCCGTGTCTGGAATGGATGTATTCTTGAGTCTATAAGGTCACAATAATATAATAAGATCATTTTGGTTTCGTCTATACTACTAGGTACTTGTACTATATTGACTGGGTTAAATAGAATGGCATTACTAAAAAGAGACTAAAATACAATTTTCATTGACTAAAACTAGACTAAATGTCATAATTTTTCGTCGACTAAAACTAGACTAGACTAAAAAGAGTATGAACGTGACTAAAACTAATAAAAAATAAAATGACAGCTTCACACAAAGACTAGACTAAAACTAAAATTAAAACAGGCCGCCAAAAACAACTCTAGTGTTACAGCGCTTGACCTGAGAGAAACACAGTAACCCTCTAGCTTGATGCTTTATTGCATGAGGGATTGTCAACAGCATGTAAAACTGCGGTTTGCCAAGGAGTCTATTCTCTCAGAGCCACTCTTTTCTTAATGGGATCCATATGAAATAGTAGGACATGTTTTGGAGAAAGTGAGAGGATCTAACCTTGCTTTCTGGGTGCAGACTCGGTCTCTAATACAAAGAAAAGTGACAATTGTCATCCTTATCATCATTTCATTCTAAACCTGCATGGTGTTCAAGGATTTCACTACACTCTTCTGCATATATTATATTAGTCTTCTGAAGCCGTATGATGATGCTTTGTGTGGGGGACAGATTAAATGCAAGCCTCAATCTTAAATATCATTCTCCATCCAGATATTCAAAATAACATCCAACCAGGTGCTGGTGAAGATTTCAGAGCGAACAGAGAATGACATTTCAGTTTATTCCTGGTAGCATACAGGTATACAGTGTAGTCACCATTAACTGTTGATGTACTGTATGAAAAAGAGTTATGCAAAGACTCAAAATGTCTTCTTTTGTGCCCCACAGATAAAAAAAAAAAAAAAGAGCATTAGGGTTTGGAATGACATGAAGGTAAAGAAATAGTGGCAAGATCATAATTGTTTTGGATGAATGATCCCTTTAAAACTGCTACACTGATTTGACCAACTAGAGTTGTGTCTCCAGGCTACATCCTACCATGAAACCTGACAGAAATGTAATTTTTTGGAGAGAACTCAAACAACAAAGCGGTCTCCACTACTTCCACATAGAGACAATATATATATATAATTTTTTTTTTTCTTCTTTTTTTTTCTAGGCTCCTGGCCCGCACATTCGATTCTCTGGTCCTCTTTGATCTAGCGGTTAAGTTGTGCTGCTCTTTAAGGGTTGGTGGTAGAAGCGTGTTTGGATTTTGGGCTGAGAACCTAAAGGTAGGGGGTCTTTTGAACTGAGGACTTTCTGTGACCAGCACTGTGCCCTCGAGAAAGTCCACGCTGCTCCAGCATGATTGTTTCTTTGATGAATGAAACATTAGTTGTTTTTAGAAAAAATTGTGGTATTTTGTTCATTGTGTGCCAGATGTTCAGAAACACTCTATCATTATATCATGAACGCTTCTTAGGACCATCATTCACATGAGCAGCTACCGCAGCCATGTCAAGTACAAAATGGGGAAAGACATGTTTTTGAGGTGTTAAATAATGGTGCAACATGACTCCAAATCCTTAGTAAATCACACTGGGTGATTCATTTAAATGTGTCTGAAAGTGAAACTCCTACAAATGCATATGCCATAAAATTAGCCGCAAAAATAACTGTGTCCATGTCTTTTCATCACTAATTTTCACTGCGTGTCTTTAGTAAATCTTTTTTTTTTTTTTTGTGATGAACTTTTTATTAGTCATTTACATATGACAAATAACATCATAACATCCATTCACGACAGAATGCAAAAACAACAAAAACAGATATATAATCAATTTACATATTCCAATAAGAGAGAGAGAAAAGAAATTACTCTTATATAATCCTGTATTTTAGAGAAAAAAAATCACAGCCAAACACCAATAGTACTAGGTTTGGCCTTATTAATTTGTGCTGTTGTACATTCACAGGCTACTATGGATCAAAGTTTACATGTGTTCACAGATTATTGACAATAGGACACTCCCAAAACATATGAAGAAAAGTACCTGATGACACAGTATTACAGATATGGCAATTGTAATTTGGTTGTAGTTTCATTTGGAATCCTTTGTAAGGAGTTATATACAGTATGCTCTATGAATAACTTTGAAATACATAAGACGATGAGCCACGTTTCTAGAGGTTAAACTGAGGTTAGACCACACGCTGTTTAATAGAAAGAGGTTTTGTAATGCGATCAATAATTTTACTATATATTAAGGAAACAAATGGTCGACCAGAAGATGGTGCAATCCAATCTCGCAAAGGGTTGAGAGGAAATAGTAGATGTCCAATGAACTCCATATGCTTTGAAAACAGAATGTAACTAAAAAAAGATTAAATATGATGATGCTGGTAAAAAAAAAAAAAAAAAAAAAAAAAAACTTAGTTCTTAATGCCTGAAACGAACAAAGGCCTTGGTCATCATATAAATCCCCGCACGTGTTTATGCCTAAAGAAGACCAAGATGGTTAGACAAATGGACGATTGTAACATTAAAAAATTTAGATTGTGCCATAACGGTGCACTGTTACAAAATTTGAAGGGTCCTCCTATCAGATGTTCAACCGTTTTCCAGGTTCTAATAGAATTCTAATAGCTATAATAATAATAGCTCTAATAGCTATAACCAGGCCAAATTTGTAATTTGTAATTTGTAATGTGCCAGCAAATAAAATATCTTGAAGTCTGTTTGTTTTAACCTTGTCAGCTTCAATCAGTCTCCATGAAACTTTAGATTGAGGGTCAACCCAATTATGAAGAGCCTTAAGTTGGAACTACCAATAATACAACTCAAAATTTGGTACAGCCAGTCCTCCTGCACGTTTAGGATGCTGTAACATAGTAAGTTGGATTCTGGGGCTTTTACCATTCCATATAAAACGGGAAAGTATAGAGTTTATCTCCTTAAAGTAACTTGGAGGGGGAGAGAGTGGCAGCATAGAGAAAAGAAAGTTAAGCCGAGGTAACAAATTCCTTTTAACTGTGGAGATTTTACCTTGAAGAGAAACTTTAAGATTATTCCATCTTTTAATATCACTTTTGATCTCAACTAGAATATTATTAAAATTGTCTCTGGCAATCTTATGTATGTTTCTATACATGGTAATGCCCAACAGGTGAAAGAATCCTTAATAGGAATAAATGGGGAAAAAGAAGAATTAAACTTAACATTGTTAATTGGCATTAAAGCAGATTTGGTCCAATTAATCTTGTATCCTAATAAACCACTAAATTTATCAAATTCCTTAATTATATCAGAAACTGAAATATCAAAGTGATCTAAATACAAAATAATGTCATCTGGGTACAGTGAAATAATATGATTGTGATCATGAATTTTAATCAATGCTACTTCAGACTTCCTGATGGCTGGTCAAGACTGATGCCACAGGTGAGTGGTATAAAGTCTTAATCATAGAGATGAAATGTTCACCGAAGCCAAAACATTGCACAACTGCCCACGTATAGTTCCACTCTTGCCTGTCAAAGGCTTTTTCTGCATCAAGTGAAAAAAAACACACATGGGCTCTGATGAGTGTCTGCAAAATCAAGTATATGGAAGAGTCGGTGCATTTTGTCAGATGTGTGGCGCCCCTTTATAAAACCAGTTTGATCCTCCTTGATCAATCCATGAATTACCTTCTTCATGTGAAAGGCAAGAACTTTAGTGTAAACTTTTAGATCACCTGGGATAAGTGATATCGGTCTGTAGCTGGAGCAATCTAACAGATGTTTCCTTTTTTAAGAAGTAATGATATCAGCGATGTGTTTTGATCGCTATGAAATGAAATATACCATGCTCAATTGCAAAATTAAATGAGTTAAGCATGAGTTACCCTACGAAATTCCAAGATTTCTAAATATAATTCAGGGGGAAGACCGTCTAGACCGTGTAGACTTTTTAGTGATTTATGGAGCTCCTCCAAACTTAATGGGGCGTCCAAAGATTCTTTATTGATCTGAGAGATCTGAGGTCATTCTAATTTAGCTAAATACTGTTTACAAACTGATTCCTCAGAATCTGTTTCAGCATTATACAAATTTATATAAAAATCTTTGACTACGTCCTTGATCATCGTAGAGTTTGTGGTGACCTGACCATCTGATGATTTTATTGCGCTGATATATGCTTTGGACTCACATTCCCTCAGACTAAGAGCCAGTAAGTCAAGTCAAGTCAAGTCTGCTTTATTGTCAATTCTTCCACATGTACAGTACATACATACAGAGAATCGAAATTGCGTTACTCTCAGACCCCCGGTGCATACAGATAACACTAACAGTAGAGCCTAAAATCTAGATCAAATATAAAATATAAGATAAAACAATACAATAAGGGAATGTAAAAAAAGACATAGAAAAAAATAAAATAAAAATATGGTTAAATACAAGCAGCGTAAGGCACATGGCAGATAGAGTGCAAACCAGTGAACAAACAGTGCAGATAAAAAGATTTTTAGTGCATAAAAAAAATAGCTTATTCAGTCTGATTAAAGTGACAAAGGGCTCAAGAGCGGTTATTTTATTTAAAACTGACTGATGATGTGGTAGAATGACGTCAGTTCCATGGTGAATGAGGTAGTGAGCAGACCAATGCTGCACAAAGTGACTGGTGCATGACATTGTATGTTAGTGGAAGGAACTGGGGATGTGGGACCTGGGGGGGGGGGGGGTGTTCATAGTTCAGTGGTGCCTGGAGCAGAAGAGGGACGGGGGGGCAAGTTCGGGAGCGAGTTCAGCTTCCTGACAGCCTGATGGATGAAGCTGTCCTTCAGTCTGCTGGTCCTGGCCTGGAGACTCCACAGTCTCCTCCCTGATGGCAGCAGACTGAAGAAGCTGTGTGACGGGTGAGTGGGATCACCTGCAATGCAGAGGGCTTTACGAGTGAGACAGGTTCCATAAATGTCCTGGAGGGAGGGGAGAGAGACACCAATGATCTTCTCAGCTGCTCTCACTATGCGTTGCAGAGTCTTCCGGCAGGACGCGTTGCAGGCGCCATAAAACACAGTGATGCAGCTAGTCAGAATGCTCTCGATGGTGCCTCTGTAGAAGGTGTACATGATGGGGGGGGTGGGGCTCTGGCTCTCCTCAGTTTGCTGAGGAGGAAGTAGAGACGCTGCTGTGATTTCTTGGCCAGTGCTGCGGTGTTGTCGGTCCAGGAGAGGTCCTCTGTGATGTGCACACCCAGGAACTTGGTAATGCTCACTCTCTCCACAGTCGCACCGTTGATGGTCAGAGGAACATGCTGAGTGTGCGCTCTCCTGAAGTCAACAACAATCTCCTTCGTCTTCTCCACATTCAGACAGATTGTTGTCACTGCACCACCCGGCCAGGCGGCTCACCTTGCTCCTGTAGTTTGTCTCATCTCTGTTGCTAATGAGACCCACCAAAGTCGTGTCATCCGCAAACTTAATGAAGAGGTTGGAGTTGTGTGACGGTGTGCAGTCGTGTGTCAGCAGAGTGAAGAGGAGGGGGCTCAGCACACATCCTTGGGGGGCCCCAGTGTTCAGTGTGATGGTGCTGGATGTGTTGCTGCCGACACATACTGCCTGAGGTCTTCCAGTCGGAAAGTCCAACAGCCAGTTGCACAGCGAAGTGTTGAGCCCCAGCTCGACCAGTTTGTGAATGAGCTGTTGAGGGATGATTGTGTTGAATGCTGAACTGAAGTCTATGAACAGCATTCTGACATATGAGTCTTTTTTCTCTAGATGTGTGAGTGCTGAGTGGAGGGTAGTTGAGATGGCATCATCGGTCGACCGGTTGGACCGATATGCAAACTAGAATGGGTCCAGGGAGGGGGGGAGGGCAGACTTGATGTGGTGCATTACTAGCCGTTCGAAGCAGTTCATGAGGATAGGAGTAAGTGCAACAGGACGGTAGTCATTGAAGCAGGATGGAGATGGCTTCTTCGGGACTGGAATGATGGTGGTAGCTTTGAAGCATGTGGGAACAACAGCCTGACTAAGTGAGATGTTGAAAATGTCTGTGAAGACATCAGTGAGTTCTGCTGCACAGTCTCTCAGTACACGCCCAGGAATGTTGTCAGGACCCGGAGCTTTGCGTGCATTGATCCTGCTGAAGGATCTCCTCACGCTGTCCGGGGTCAGCATCATCACCTGGTCACTGGGAGGAGGTGGAGTCTTCTGTGCAGTGGAGCTGTTTTGTGCCTCAAAGCGAGCGAAGAAGGTGTTCAGCTCATTCAGCAGAGAGATGTTGCTGTCCGCTGTGGGGGCTTGTAGTCCGTAATGGTCTGTATCCCCTGCCACAGGCTCCGAGTGTCTCTGCTGTCACTGAATTGATGGACTATCCTCCTGGAGTACTGTCTCTTAGAGCCTCTCTGATGCCGCGGGATAGGTTGGCCCTGGCTGTTCTCAGGCCCCCCTCATCTCCAGCTCTGAAGGCAGCGTTCCGCGTCTCCAGGAGTCTGTAGACCTCCCCTGTCATCCACAGCTTCTGGTTGGCCCGGACAGTGATGGTTTTTGTGACTGTTACATCCTCAATACACTTGGTGATGTAGGCAGTGACAGTCTCAGAGTACTCCTGGAGGTCAGTGGTGTTATTGTAAGTGGCAGCCTGCTTAAACATATTCCAGTCAGTTGTATCAAAGCAGTCTTGAAGAGCGTCAGACGACCCTTCTGGCCACACATAATCTGTTTCTGAACTGGTTTGGCGACTTTAACGAGCGGTCTGTATGCAGGCATTAGCATGACAGTGATGTGGTCTGAGACACCAAGTTGGGGGAGGGGGAGTGCTTTGTAAGCTCCTCTCTGTGTGGTGTAAACAAAGTCTAAAATGTTATTACCTCGTGTTGGAAAGTTAATGTGTGGGTGTATTTTTGGAAACACACTCTTTAAGTCAGCATGGTTGAAATCCCCAGCTATGATGAGAAAAGCATCGGGGTGTGCTGTTTGCTGCTCACTGATGTGCTGGTACAGTTCATTTAGTGCATCGTTCCTGTTGCTGTTGTTCGGGGGAATATAAACCGAAACGAGCAATATGGCAGTATATTCCCTCGGCAGATAGAACGGCCGGCACTTAATAATCATAAACTCCACCAGGGGTGAGCAGTGTTTGGAGATCACAACAGCATCGCGGCACCACGCGTCATTGATGTAAACACAAAGCCCGCCGCCGCGGGTTTTTCCTCCCACGACGCGAGCTCTGTCTGCTCGATAGCACGTCAGCTGGTCGAGCTGAATGGCGCAGTCCGGAACACTGTCGCTGAGCCATGTTTCCGTGAATACAAACACACAACAGTCTCTTACAGTCCTTTGAGTTGAACGTAGTAATCGGATGTAGTCCAGGTTTATTGTCCAAAGAGCGTACGTTAGCCAGTACGATGGTGGGGATAGATGGCTTGTGTGGGTTAGCCGTTAGCCTAGCCCGGATACCTCCCCGCTTACCCCTCTTCTGCTTCCTCTCACGACGCTTGTGTCGCCTCCGCTGTGGGCGAGATGCAGTAGTGGGGGTCGGTGATGATGTAGGCCTCCGGAGCAGACCGAGGGCCCGCAGCTGTTCCGCGTGCGATGAGTTTGTGTCTAAAAATGCGGCTCTGCCGACATCCAGCAGAAACTCACGACTGTATGTGCTCTTAAAGACAGATAGACGCGATGACGACGTACAAAAACACTGCGACTCACAAGACAAAAAACACGAAAACACCTTTCTGTCTGGACAGAGAGAAGCCGCTGCGTGTGGACGCGGCGCCATCTTGGTTAGGTCTCTCAGATTCTAAATAATATTTTTGCCTAGTCCTATGTAAAATAAACTTCGCCTTTGAATGTGAAAGTAAATCATATTCTTCTTTCAAGGAGGACAATTACGTGGTCCGTTGATCAGTAAAATGTTGTTTTTGAAGGTTTTGTAATGATTACATTTTACTTTCTAATTGTGTAAGCTGACAAATTTTCGCTTTTGCAAAAGTGGAAGAAAAAGCTATAAAGAATCCTTGTATTGCACACTTAGTCGTTTCCCACAGTATTTGAGGATCTACATAACATTTCATATTAATTAGGGGTGCACAATAAATATCGGCCGATAATTAATGCACATCTCATCAGTAAAGCCAGTTCTCTAATCAGCAGTAAATTCCATAAGGTGCGTGATTTCACAAAGAGCAGCTGTTACTTCAAAGAGCCGTTGTTAACTGACAAGCTGTGCAAATCCACGTTCATTATCAGCGTGGATTTGCGCAGCTTGTCAGTTAACAACGGCTCTATGTACTAACAGCTGCTCTATGTGAAATCACGCACCTGATGGAATTTACCGCTGATTAGAGAACCGGCTTTACTGACGAGATGCGCATTAATTATAGGCCGATCTTTATCGTGCACCCTATTAATTAATTTCAAGAAAGAAATATGTTCTTTTAGCAAATTGTTGAAAGTCTGATTGCTTAATCATGATATATTAAAGCACCATCTAGGGGCTTTGGCTTTAATATTTGAAAGATTATTTTTACACAACATAGCAGAATGATCAGACAGTAAGATCGGTAATATATAGATGGAGGAATTAGACAAAATTAGAGATGGACTGAGAAATATGTAATCTATCCTAGAGAAAGTCTTATGCCTTTATGAAAAAAAGTCTTTTTGAAAAAAAGCAAAGTCCTCAGAGGTGGTATTCTCCAATTCTCCAAGATCAAAGTTCAGTGATAAATTTATTAAGCAACTTAGAAGATGTATTGGCTGTTGTATCAAAGTGAGATTTATCCAAAACAGAATTTACGACAGCATTAAAATCACCACCAACCACTAATGGGCATTCAGTCTGCTCAAGCAATGTATTACAAATATTTGTAAAAAAAAAATAAAAAAATGAACTGTCTGCCTCGTTTGGACCATAAAAAGAAACCAATGCTATCCTGTCATTATGTATTTTGCAACGGATATAAACAAATCTACCCTCATCATCACTTCTGGTATGTTCAACTGTTAGCTATAACTTCCTGTTAACTAAGATGAGCACACCCTTAGTTTTATTAAGAGCGCAGGATAAGTCTGCCAATTTATAATACTTGTTCTGGAAACATGCCACGTCAGATAGTTTTAGAAGTGTCTATTGTAACAGTACACAGGAAATCGTGTAAATATTCTAATATACGGGTTCAATATTTGATAGCAGAATTTAGGCCATTTACATTCAGTGACAGAATATTTAGAACATGCATTGTATATTTGTAATCACAAAATTGTATCTAGTAAATGAAGAAAAACAAAAGCAAAACAAAAGCAATTCCTGTATATGACATGTAAACACTGATACGTACTCTATATACCAAACCACCGGAATGAGTAATTCTTTTTTATAAATAAAATAAAATAAATAAAGATATTGATCTCTTTTGTAGAAAATAAAATTAAACCAAAAAAGGGAATGACGAACAACTTTGAACAAGAACCAAAACAGACTGCACTTTACCAAGAATATAGGTCTGACTAAGAAACAGAAAAATGTTTTGATATATGTGACCAATCACAGAAAGTAGGGGCACAAGTCGGTTCTGGGGCATTTTAAGTTATTCACATATTCTGAAAGTGTAGTCTCCAAGCTTTTCAACGATGTGTAACACATGGAAATCTGATCATATTTGGAGAAGTTATGGCCATTTGAAGGTAGGCACTCAAAAAAGTGCAGTTCTCACCTGTTCTCACCTGCTGGGAGTGACAATAGGGCTCATTTACATCTCATTTATATAAGCCATACCCCCTGTAAAGCTGCATGGTTGCATAACAACGACAGACGCAACGGGAAAAATTGGACCGCATAATATTAATAATAAAGGATAATGTGCATTGTAAAATGTCAGTAATTTATCTTTTTTTACTTTTATAAAAATGATTTAGAGGCTGAAATATGTGAGTTTTATCTTTTTATAAAACCTTTTTTGTCAATAACTCTATTTGAACTTGTGCATTGTAGATAACGTTGCAAGACACTCCTTTAAAAATCTGGCCATCATTTTTAATTTTTAACACAAAACGACAAACTTTGATGTTTATGGAAACTCACCCCATAAGAAACAGAAAAGTATTCTTGCAGCTCTCGTTGCCTCCAATGAAATAAGTCGTTCGGGCACACTCTTTGTCGGGGTCTTCTTTGTGGATGTTACCATCTCCGAAGTTTGCACTGTGCGTCTGTTTGCCTCTAAATGTCCAATAATTCGCATGTCCTGCCACTCTTTTTCCGCAACTAAAGAATCCAGCCAGATCGTCTTCAGAATCAGTGAGCGCTTGTTCATAAGCATCCGGCTTGTCGAAGAAGTACTTCAAAACATTTTCGCCGGCCAGAGCGCTGCATAATAATTAGCCACGCTTCCCTTGGAGGGCGGGGGGGCAATAACAAAAGAAACAAA
Source organism: Cyprinus carpio (assembly GCF_018340385.1). Classification (NCBI taxonomy): domain Eukaryota; kingdom Metazoa; phylum Chordata; class Actinopteri; order Cypriniformes; family Cyprinidae; genus Cyprinus; species Cyprinus carpio. The sequence continues at coordinate 2,354,816 of NC_056616.1, read as the reverse complement.
AGCCTGCTTATCCAGTATGGAAATACACTCAGACAATGACACGCCCCTACTGCGTGCTAGAATCTCCGAAAAACAAGCCGATTTCAACCTCAAAATGTACGCTTTTAAATATACCAATACTGCTATCTCAAACACAGAGAGGCTTCTTCGTGATCTCAACTAACAGATTCTGCAAAAAAACGAAAATCACCAATTTAAAAAAAAAAACGCTTCTTTCTCATTTTGCTTGAGTTGTGCTGCCGACTTGTGTCACTGGTTTCCGTGACGGGTCACATATGACCAGTCCACTCTAAAGCAAAACATGTCCCTGAAAGGTCAACAGTGTCAAGAACTAGTAATCAAACCTTCTCTCCATTAGCCCCAAGAAAAGATTTTAAAGCTTACCAGTCAATAGACAAGTGTGCAGGATAAAGAGTACAAGATCCCAGCAGAAACTTAACAAGTGTCTATGTCCACCTTGTTATTCTCCTCTCCTGGGCAGTTAAGATCACCACCACCATCATGGTCATTAAGTTCCTCTCGCTGGGCAGAGGAGATGGAGACAGTATCCGTTGCCTTCCCGTTGCTCTGTAGAGCTACAACATATGTCTTCTTCTGTGGCAGTGAGCTGATAAAATCCTACACCTTCTGAGGAGAGTTGAACATCATCTGTTCACCATTGTGCCATAAATTAATTGCTGCTGGATACATGAGAAAAGGCTGCAGACCCAGTGCCGTCATCTTCTTCAGTATTGGGGTGAAGCTCTTTCTTTTGACCGTTGTGACTGGACTAAAATCAGGAAAAAATAGTAGCGTGACACTGTCCTGCATGTATCACTGGGTACGCCTGCCGTGCACCCTTCAGGATCGCTGATCTGTCTTGCCATCTTAGTGCACGAAAGATGAGAGTACGTGGCCGATCAGAGTTACTTTTTCTTCCATCATAAACATGATGAGTGCGATCAGTCTCGATGTTTCGGCCTTTCACTGGAAGAAACCACTTTGAAAGATTAGCTCTGAGAAAGCCGGCTGCGTCGGAGCCCTCCGCCCCCTCTGGTAACCCCACCAGTCATACGTTGTTTCTTCTGCTTCTGTCCTCAGTGTCCGTCATTTTATCGGTAAGTTGTTCTAGCTGTTTTCTCAAGTTTGTGACTGTCCTCCTATCCTCACGTGCAGCTGCCTGAAAGGAATCTACCCAGTTATGTGTCTGTTTCATCGCACTAGCTAACTTTTCAAGTTCTGCTCTTAGCTCTTTAACAGAATTGTTGGTCACTTGTATGTCCATATGTAGGTCACGCAATGCTGGGGTCAGTACAGAGTCTATCGCATCTCTTACTGATGAGGCCACAACCGAATCCAAAGTACTCTGTTGTTCTTTAAGTGTTAGCTTGATACCGTTGGCAATTGTGCCGTCAAGGTCATCTTAGGAGAAGGTGGAAACTTAGAATTTTTTCTTTATTGGTGACTGCTCGATCTCTTTTTTCCAATTGTCCTTGACCGTTGAAGTACTCATGATGGGTTAGATAGAGAGTGGTTCGAAATTTACTTTCAGGATTATAGAATATTTGACAAAGTGAGAGGAGCGAAGGACTATGTGTGCATCACCGTCGAAGGGTCACGTGATCCTGTCTTTAGTAAATCTTGACAGTATAATCTTTTAACACCAAAAGATTTTGACACAAGCTGTTAGTAAATCTGTCCTTTTGTATATATTACTGTTATTTAATCCGCTACTTTGTTAAATCACATTATTTTCTTCATCCAGAACATACACAAAAAATAAACTGAAAAACAACATTTTTAGAAATCATGATGATTGTGACCACATAAATGAGCTCATTAACATACTGTATAGTATGACCATCCACATTTACATTATTTGTCAAAAGTTAGAAAATGCATAAATGCAGCCTTGGTGAGCAGAAGAGACTTCATTTTAAACATGAAAAATCATAAAATTTCCAAAATTTTCACAAGTACTGTACATACCAACACCTCATCAATATTCAGCAATGCATCATATTGTATTTCATTTCACATGGGTTATGCAATCATAAACTAAAACATAAAATAAAACTGAGCAGGTGTGTGTACGTTTGCTTGAGCTTGAGGGTGTTTTACAGAAAACCGTTCTTACAGAGAAAGACACAAAGCCACCTACACACAATTCTATATTCACAGCATCATAACAGGCTTTGGGCCTGTGTACAGTAGTTGTGTGAGTGTTTGTGTATATCTCCCAGCATACACACACTCCCACACGTTCACAGCATATAATAGGCCCTTGTGAGAACAGCAGAACTGTGCACATCTTGGACAGACTGTTCTTGTCAAGCCCAACTACTCCAAGAACACAACATACGTCCATCTGTTAAACCCATTACAGCAGGCCAGAGCCGCACAACAAGAACTCTGTCATTTCCTTCTCTCGCCTCCCTGGAGTTTGAGCGTGAATCACACTGCTGCCGTCTCATCCGAGCTCGTCCACTCTGTGAATGCATCTTAAACAATCCACCTTCAGCTCTGAGGGACAGGTACAAAAAAGACACATGAAGATGAAACAGAACAAACAATGTTCTAGTTTATTTGTCGTGTCTTTTCCATAAAACCAAAAGTGGATGAAAGACCACACAAATTTGACATTCAAACATACCGACACAACTGGTCAGAGGACTGGACACATTGACTCACTCTGTCTTCTGACCATCTTCCACACGTTAGAAATAGTTGACTTTATCATTAGGAGTAATATCCTCATATGCTGCAAGACACAGTCACTGACTTATTAGCAAACCGAACTTTAAACTCTCTTAAACCTATCTTAAACTTCTCTCAACCTATATTCAACCTTATTTCAACCTATTTTAGGTTGTGAACCCTCATGTTGTGTTCTGGTCATTTTGACCCAGAGAGGATCTTCTTTTCCCCAAAATACTACAGTAGTTAACATTATTGCACTAGACTAAAACTTACTGACTTTGCTCACTCAGGATATACCAACAAAGTTTTTTTTTTTTTTTTTTTTTTTAATTGCTTTGGCACAATTTTCACAAGCAATTGGTACATTTTCAAAACTCTTAGTACTAATATCACAACAGATCATCAAAAGTGCTAATTTTTCAAATATTTCAGCACATTTTCAATTGTCTTAGTACAATAAACATGTAACGATATAAAAACCTTCATAGTCACGGGAAGAAGGAGGTGGGAACTGGTGAACATTTAAATTAAACTTTAATTACAAAATAAACACAAAACAACCAAGACCCAAAATAAACCCCAGGCCTGGTCCTCTCTCGTCTTACACATTCGTCGCTCCTCCCTTTATCCTTCCGGAGCTCCTCCATGGGACTTGAGACTGGTGAGTGGCGCAGGTGTCACGCATTCTCATTAAGTCCACTGGCATCGCTCCATTCCCACGGCTCTCGGCCCCGCCCCACTCGTCACAAAACACAAATACAAAATATCCTTTTCTCTACACAAAATGTGTTTCATTATAAATTTTGATGAAATGTCACCATAATGATAGGAAAACCTGTGTGTGTGTGTGTGTGTGTGTGTGTGTGTGTGTGTGTGTGTGTGTGTGTGTGTGTGTGAGCACTTTTCCTCAGATGAGGGCTCTAGAGCAGTCAGGTCAGTCATTCCCTGCCAGTCATCCACTTCAGGGCACCAAAGTGGCTCTTCTAGTGACACCAGAAGCCAGTCTCGGGAGACTGGTTCCCTTAGTATACTTTCTGACAGCAGGGAAACTTCTGCCAAATGTCTCACAATGGGTCCTGCACACTGTAGAGAGAGGTTACAGAATTCAGTTTGGTTCTCGTCCACCTCACTTCAACAGGGTTATTTCTACATTAGAGGGCCCCAAGCAGGCACTGGTACAAGAAGTAGAAACTCTCTTGAGGAAGGAGGATGGGGGTTGTGTCCGATCATAGATCTGCGTCTACTGAAACGCTCTATAAAAAGTGTAGAAGATTTTTATTAATAAGATTTTCTATAATCAATGTGAATTTAGCCATATATGTCTATAGTTATTATTCCATTATAATCCTATGGTTGTAGTATATGAAGAAAGATGCCTACGTGACCAGAATGTCCAGACCCAGATGAGAAACATCTGGGGAGACCAACAAAAGGGCCTTTCTCCTTACCAGACCAAATAGGGGGCCCCTTCTCTCTGGGGATCGAATTGTAAGCCTAAGGAAAAAATTATGGAATATTGGGAACGCCCTGTATATGGTATATAAGGAGATACCACATAACATTCTGGAGATCTTCTCACAGAGAACATCTCGGCTTCGTTTCTCTCTGAAATAAAGTCTATCTTCTGGAAACAAAACCCCAAGACTGAGTGTGATCCCTCAGATCCATGGCAGCAGACACGACACTACATTTGGCGCCCGAACAGGGACTGGAAAGGAGCAGCAGAGTGGACGACCGCTTTTGAACTGACTGATGAGCAACACGCACACAGTGGTGGCCACCATAGAATAAGGTAAGCATTTTTGCTTATATAATTAGTGTGTGTTGTTGAACAGTCAGTTCTGAGTGGTAAGGTCACTTAAAATCTGCTCTTCCAAATTTAGAATTAAATAAAGTAAATGAAAATGGGGGGTTTTGTTTCCAGAAGAAAAATTGCATGCACATATTTAATATAATGTTAGAAAGGCCTTGATAGGTGACCTAAATTAAGACTAAATGGTGTAGCCATAAATGCATTGCATGTAAGGGTCTGTGTTTATTGAAGACTGGTCTAAGAAGGACAGCAATAAACGGGAAACAGATGTAAAATCGCGCGTTAAAAGTCCTTTGGATACCGCTCTGTAGAGGTCGTTAGGGAGATACAGAGGGCTGCACGGAAAGGCATAAATTCCTGCAGGGTACTGTTTTTTTACTGTGTTGAGGAAGTGCATCAGTGAAAGAGCGAGTAGAACTGACAGGTCACTCTAGGGAAGGGTGTTATGTGTTGTTGTGTGTGTGAAACTGTGTCCGGACGAATGTCTGTGTGAGTGATGAGAATGTTTGAACAAATAAATTCCGTATTGAGTGGGTAAAAGCTGTGCACCGTTCCTGGACCGTCACTTAGGTGTGGCCGTGCAGGATTGGATGCAACTACCACACTCGAGAGGGATGATTGAATGATGAGCCCTATTAAATTAAGGGACAAAAGTATGAGAGAATGAGCCCTATAGGATGAGGGGACAAAGGATGAAATGGTTTAGAAGGAGTGAATGTGTTTAGGAAAATAGAATCAATAAAATTTGAATCAAGATTTTTTATAGGCTTTTGCATTTGGGATGTCTGTGTGAAAGAGAAGGAGAGATTTTGTGAGACCAGAGCAGTAGAAGTGAGAGCAAGGCATTAAGTTAAAGAATTATATTAAAAAATATAAAACAATAAAGAGAAGTAAAGATAAATAAAGAATTATCTTTAGAAATGTTATACATACTGAGTGATAGTAAAATAGAGTTGAGATTATCAATTTATACAAAAAGTGTAAATGCATCAGACAGAATTAATAACTAAATACAAAGAGGCATGAATAAACACTAAGGAATAAAGAAAAAAAATGGAAAAACTGGTTAAAAATAGATAAGTTGATAGATGAATAAATATATAAATATGAAAATAGATAATTAAACAAAGAAATATATATACAGAATTAAAAAAGTATATATTGTATTGTAATATTATAAGAAAAGATATGACAGCCACTCAGATATGGCAGGAAATAATAGAATTAAAATATCCACTGTGTAAAGAGCTAATAAACAAGATCTCAAAAAAAATAGCAGAAGAGAACAAAAATATGACAAAATGGCAAAAGGAAGGGACATTCGATGTAGCACTGTGTGAGGAAATGGAAACTCTGGTAAAATAAAAAAAAAAACTACAAAACTGAAAGCATCAGTAAGAAAAGAGAAAAAAGAGAAGCAAAGAGGGAAAAAGAGAAAAATAAGTAATAGCCATGTTTAAGAAGGAAGGAGAGAATATGTTGAAAAGTTTAAAAAAGGCCAGGAAAATACTAAACAGGCAGACAAAGAGACAGTGAAGAAGAAGGGAAAAGTATTTTTTGAGCCTCCCTATTTGCCTAAGAGGGAGAGTTCCCAATTCTCAAGGGAACAGTGGAAGTAACAGGAGATCTGGAGATGGAGGGGCATATAGAGATGGATGGTAGAGAGGAACCAGCTGTGAAAACACAGAGGCAAGATAGAAAGAAAAGTAAAGGCTATTTACAGACTGTTACAGACAGGCATGTACAGCATAAGAAAAAATGAAAGCAAACCAGGAAGATAAAACCCAGGTTTGAGGAAGGATGGCTAAAACTAAATTTAAATGAACAAACTTTTGATGATAGTTCCAGTGACTCTAATAAGGACGATGAAGAGGTCTAAAGATGAACCATACCCTGGGTGTAAGTGTTAGCCTAACTTCTGCCTAGGGTGGCCCTCTACGATACATAGAGTATCTGGGCTGAAGATCAACTATTATAATCTTGTGATATTCAATGGGTTATGTTTTGTATGTATTTTTTATGTCCTTTATACACAACTGTGATAACCACAGGCAAGTGCTGAACCAATTACACGCTCACGCTTATAACATTGTTTTCTATTAAAGAAAGGGTTTAGGGAGGCTGGATCTTTTACTCCCTCCTAGTCAACTGTGGAAGGAGATGTTTGGTCCTGTTGCTCCCCAGAGTGAAATTGCATAATCTAGTCATTGGTGATAATACAGTGTGACTTATTTAGTCACTAGGTAGTGTTAACTAATAAGACTGGATTATGGAGTAGCACTCTGAATAAAAATAATCAAATATGAGACTTACTAAGTCTCAGAGGGGGGAAATGTAGAAGATTTTTATTAATAAGATTTTCTATAATCAATGTGAATTTAGCCATATATGTCTGTATTTATTGTTCCCTTATAATCCTATGGTTTGTAGTATATGAAGAAAGATGCCTGCGTGACCAGAATGTCCAGACCCAGATGAGAAACATCTGGGGAGACCAACAAAAGGGCCTTTCTCCTTACCAGACCAAATAGGGGGCCCCTTCTCTCTGGGGATCGAATTGTAAGCCTAAGGAAAAATTATGGAATATTGGGAACGCCCTGTATATGGTATATAAGGAGATACCACATAACATTCTGGAGATCTTCTCACAGAGAACATCTCGGCTTCGTTTCTCTCTGAAATAAAGTCTATCTTCTGGAAACAAAACCCCAAGACTGAGTGTGATCCCTCAGATCCATGGCAGCAGACACGACACTACAAAAGATGCTTACTATCAAACAGATTGTGTCTCAAATCAGGTCCGAGGACTGGCTTGTCACGATAGATCTCAAGGACGCATACTTCCATATATCCATCATTCTTCAACACTGGTAGTTCCTGAGGTTTGCTTTCAGGGGTGTCACTCTCAGCTTTCAGGCCGTCACTCTAACCCCGCACTTTCACCAAGTGTGTGGATGCTGCCTTGGCTCCATTGTGACTCCAGGGCATCCGCATACTGAATTACATCAACAATCGGTTGATAATAGCTCAGTCAGAGCAGATGGCGGCTCGGCATCGAGATGCCGTCCTCGTACATATGAAAGAGCTGGGGTTACGGCTAAATGCCAAGAAAAGTGTGCTTTCTCCACTATAGAGAAACCAACCTGTCCTCCAACTAGTACGCTCGTATAGGTCGTTTGTCCAAATCCCTGAAATACGACCCATCAGAGCGTATACTACAATTGCGCCCCTATCGGCAAAAGGTCGTTTTCATATTAATGTTTTGTACTCTTTTATTTGCACTGTGATTTGCGTTTCGTGTAGCTCAGTTGGTAGATTATTACGTTATACCTTGATATGCAATCATGCTATCATGGGTTCGATCCCAGAGAACGGACGTGCACGTAAAATGTATATGCTCAATAAATCATAATTTAGCATGATTTCTGTGAGTGTTAGGTTTAGGAGGTGGGGTTAGGTGTGGTCATTCAAACGAATAAGCCACCTAGTAAAATATGTACGAATTACTGTGAGATCGGTGTAAAAAGTCCACACATTGCATTTAAATAAACGTGCGTTTTGATTGGTAATGACGTTATACGTCATTTCATGACGACAGACGAAAGGCGATACTGTCATTATTTTTACGCCCGCTAGAGGCCGCTTAACCTTAAAACCTTAATATAGGTCGTAATAAGGTGCTTGCACAAACAACCTATATGGTCATTTTTTGTTGGAGGACAGGCTCAGAGAAACACATATCTGGGCGTGGTGTAGGCATCTCAATTAGGGATCAGACATCCTTTCAAGGCAAGGGGGTGAGGCTGGGGAAGGGAGGCTCCACCCAGAGTTGGTGGACCTCCTTTGGAGGGAGTTTGGCCAGGCGGAAGTGGATCTATTCGTGAGGCAGGAAACAACACACTGTCCGCTCCGGTTCTCTCTCACACACCCAGCTCCACTTGGGCTGGATGCCATGGTGCAGACGTGGCCGATACTTCATCTGTACACATTTCCCCTGATCGCTCTGCTCCCAGGAGTAAGTAACCTCAAGATGTTTTGTACTGAGTTTGGAAAATTTACACCTTAATTGTGAAAATAGTACCAAACTATTTAAAAAAAAACAGAACACAGAGCAGGAGTTAAAGTAAGGCTAATAAAGTCCTCAGAGAAACAGCAGAAATGGGCACTTTCTTTATGAATGTCTTGTTCAAAATATAGGTGCACATTTGTTACAGAAATCATTTTTGGTCGACATTTTTCCACAATAGTTCCACTGCTGGCGGTGCAGCAAAGACATGAACAAGCCACCAGATGCTTGTGTGTCTTTGATACATTTTTATTTCCCATGAATCAAGCAGGTAATTCAAGCCTTTAGAAGTGCTGACTGGCCAGACAGGAGCGTGTAAATGAGAGCTGCTGGGTAATAGACCCCTGACGGCCTGGATAACCTCATGCTGAAATACATGGCAAAGCAGCGCTGAATGGCTATACGTCTGGCCAGCCAATGCAGTATTCATTTTTACAGTGTTTTCTGCGCAATAGATTCTAGAAGACAGAGTAAGAATGCTACACAAGATCTTTTGAACTATTATGAAACAGCTTCCAACTGAAAATGACTAAATGTTAAGGTTAAGGTAAGCTCTTTCAGTAAAGCATTAAGAAAACCATTCCAATCATTTATTAGGTTAATATGTGTTTCATCTGAAAGTATCATGTGTGATATTCAATTGAAAAGAGCTGGAAGGACGTACGTGTGGGTAAATAATGACAGAAATTTTATTTTTGGGTAAATTATTCCTATAACCTTCACAGGTCTCAACTGGATAACACACAAAAAATACCTAATTTAAGGATGAATATTGGCTAGGTCAGTGCTGAAAACATTTACAGCTGCAGCATGAACAGCAGAGGAATGAAAAGTAGGAACCCAGGACATTAAAGCCCACCTGTCCTCAACAATAACGCGATCCATTTAGCACAACACAAAGCTCAAAGTCACTGAGAGCAGGACAAACGCCCACGGATCACAATTCTCCATGAAGACTCCAGAACATAGATATTCCATCCTGGTCTGGAGAGCAACTATAGATGCAGGTTTTTGCCTAAAAGCCCTTGCGAACAAAAAGATCATCATATGAAATGGTGCAATACTGCATTAATGTTTTACAAGAGAAGCCATAGCAAATGCAGCCAATGTCACAGAGACCTTCACCCCAACAGCAAGGTTAAGTAACTAGTCTTCCTGAAAAGCATAACATTGGCCGACATAATTGTGATTATGCATCGGAAGAATGAGATGTAAAGAAGAAAATGTCCATGTACTGCATGAACTTTCTAAAGACTACTGAGTCTTTCTGAAACACTGACATTGAATATGTTGCTAAACTAGCAGCATATTTTAACTATATGAAAATATTTCCTGTCATTAATCATTGCTCTTGAATTACATATACTGTATTTCTATAACACTGTTATAAATAAATTATAATACTGTTATAAATAACGCAAATGTTCAGCGTTTGAGGTCATCAAGATTTTTTGGAAGAGATTAAAGATTTTATCCAAGGTCACATTAAATTGCTCAAAAATGGCAGTAAAGACGTATAATGTCACAAAAGATTTGTATTTTAAATAAATTGAATAACACTGAGGAAGAGTTGAAGGAAGAGAAAGAGTGAGTGAGTGAGTGAGTGAGTGAGTGAGTGAGTTTAATCATGTTTTTTGATAGTTTTTAAATGTTGAATTATTTATTTTTTTTTTTTGTTTGTTTTGTGTTCTTGTTGGCTGTATGTTTTAAGTTGGTGGCAAACCAGTTTCCCTTTCGGGATTAATAAAGTCTTCTCACTCACTCACTCACTCACTCACTCTCACTCAAATTCTGTTCTATTCATCTGTGAATCCTGAAAAATCAAATATGTCATGGTTTCCACAAAAATATTCAGCAGCACAACTGTTTTCAACATTAATCAGAAATGTTTCTTGAGCATCTGATTAAATAAATGAAGTCTTAATTTTTTTAAATAATTTTCCTATATATAAACTATGAGGTTGTCAACAAAAGTAGATTATGTACAGGTCCAAAAGGGCTTGGGGACTCTGGTGGTCAGTCAATGTTTTTTATTTAAACATCTTGCCAGACACACAAGAAGGGGCCTCTGAAGACCCCCTGGGCCCCAACAGGATCTTGCCCTGAATGCCATAATCTTGGCACGCCCTGATTTTGCTATAGTTTGAAAGCGCCTCTGCATGTGAAGTTTATCTACAGCTCATAGCTCATAAAACGCTGATTCTATTAGGTTTGAAACAGAGCCCCTGATGTGCACCAACTGTGTATTTTATTCTGATGTTGAGGTTTGGTCTCCTAGTCACATGTCTCTCAGACCACTTCCTGTCAACGGCCCTTGAAATGTCAAACTTAAATAATGCATGGACCAATCAAAACATTGGCTTTAAGCACCATGCGTCACATGACATTTCCACTGCAGTAGATCACCTCTGATAAATGGCGTGGCACTCTACGAGAAAACCATGCATGCAGACAGCATTCATATTTCATACCTCCGTGCCTCTTAACATTTGCTTTGTCATAGATCTCAGACGCGGCGCGCCCACATTACATTTGTAATGCGTGGCAAAATACATAAGCCAAATATAATAAGCATTTTCTCTCCTCGGCTAACAGCGTGACTGCTGTCTCATATATCTTGTGAAGCATTATTAATTCAATCACATTTTTCTGAAAAATGAAATTGAGAGTAATAACAATGTTAGCTGCGCTCTGACTTTCACAAACACACACACACACAAACTGTGTCGGAGCTGGGAAATGGGTTTATTGAGCTGGACGAACATGCTGCTGACTGACTCCATGTATTATGATCACCCACACACACACACACACACACACACACACACACACACACGCTTCTATGGAAGAAGTATCACACATAACGTGCTTAACATCTTCATCATGACATTAACTAAGGGAGGTGTTTGCACGGAATGATGTTCACCTGACAAAATGATGCCTCCTCTTTCAGAAAAGAACTCAACAAGGTCTCAAATGGAGCTCAGATTTGCCAAAACACAGAGGTCTTCAATTAGAAAATCGATTTAAAAATGTCAATATGAACTTTTCTCAATAAATTATCTGAGCTGTTATCCACATTACTTTTAATTGTTTTTATTATTTTATTAATATTTTATTTTATTATTTGTGTTTTAGAAGTATTACAATGACTAGTCATTACATCAATAGAAAAACATATTTAATGTTCATTGTAGCTGTTAAAAAATGTGTAAGAATCACCAAAGCCAAACTTTAACTGGAAGAAAGTACAGTGTGCCAGCTCAATTTAGATCAGTTAAAAGATCTGAAGCAACATTCATATATTCCCTTGTGAAAAAGATGTGTGCTTAATTTGAATCAATGTGCACTTGTTGTGTATTTAAAAAAAAAAATAATAATAAAACTGTAAAACCTGCAAAATATAATATTAATGAAATACAGGCCATTTAAATGCACTAGAAAGCAGCTTTATCATTACAAATGTGAAATTGCACATAATGTTCAAAATAAATGCAAGTGTATAACTACATTATATTTCAGTTTAACAGAAATGCTACTCAGAACATTCAGTGTTAATTATGAATTATATATAAATAAGTCTTAATTTAAGCAGGTCAGGAAAGCACTCTAAAGTTTCTATCATTTTAAGTTTATATAACTTAATATAAAGGTAATATAAATTCCAACTACAAAGTATTTTACTTTTAATTGCAGTTCAAATGAACATGTACATGTACATGAACTTTCTTTTTTTCAATTATGCTAAACTGTACTTCTTACCAAAGCTTCTGAACAGTTTTAATGAAATGCAATTTTGTTGCACAACCTTGATGTGCATTTGAAGAGATCATAGATTAAAGAGCTTCATGTTAATTTTGTCCCAGTCCCAGTTAAACCTGATTCCCACTGGCTCCTGTTAGTCCAGACTGGAGCACACACAGATGTCAGTAAAGAACTGGAGTCATTGGCTACGTGTGCTGAACTGCTGCTGTAAACTCCACAGAGAAAGTGAGGGTCAGCCCACAGATGGACAGATACAGAGGAGGGAGAAAGAAACCGGATCCACCATCAAAGATTGAGTGGTAAAGAGAGCAAGAGACATGCAGGGAAGGGTAAGCAACAGAGCGGAGCATCAGAAGATGAAAAGAGTGACTTGCTAGAGAGTTCAACGAGCCACCTATGAAGACATTCATGGAGCGTGTGTGTATATGTGTGTGTCAGGAGATTTCACTTTTCCCCCACATAATTCTAATACAGGTAAAAGGTCAGAACTGGTGTTTGGTTTGATTTTTTTTCTTGCTGAGCAAAACTTTTCTCTATTGGGCGGACATTTCGGCCACCTGTGCAAAAACATCGTTTATACCAGACTTGTACAGCGCGCACACAAAAAAAGTGTGTAACTTTTAACTTTAATGTGCTATTTGTATTTGATTTGACCGTGACTAAATGATGTACATTTTAGATTACCTGATAAACTTACTGAATATTATTTCACAAAATAATACTGTGAAATATTATTGCAATTTAAAATAAAAGTTTTCTATTTTATATATACTTTAAATATAATTTATTCCTATGAAGCAAAGCAATTTTCAGCATCATTACTCCTGTCTTCAGTGTCACATGATCCTTCAGAAATCATTCTAATATGCTGATTTATTATCAGTGCTGGAAACTGTTGTGCTGCTTAATATTTTTTGGGGACTTGTGATTTTTTTGGGGATTCTTTGATAAATAAAAAGTTAAAAAGGACAGTGTTTATTCAAAATAGAAATTTTGTGTTACAATATACACTACTAAAAAGTTTGTGGTCAGTAATTTTTTTTCTTTTTTTTTTTTTTTTCTTATTTTATACTTTTATTCAGTAAGAATGTGTTAAATGGATAAAAAGTGATAATAAAGACATATTTTTTAGAAAAGAGTTCTATTTTGAATAAATGCTGTTCTTTTTTTACTTTTTTATTAATCTAAGAATCAAAGAAAAAAGTATCACATGTTCCAAAAAAAAAAAAAAAAAAAAAAAATAAGTAAAAATATTAAGCATTACAACAGATTCAACACTGATAGTAAATCAGCATATTAGAATGATTTCTGAAGGATAATATGACACTGAAGGCTGGAGTAATGATGCTGAAAATTCAGCTTTGCTCCTCGGGAATAAATTATATTTTAAAGTATATTAAAACAGGAAACCAATATTAGAAATTGCAATAATGTTTTCACAATATTACTGTTTTTTTCTTCTGCATTTTCGATAAAATAAATACATCCTTGATGAGCAGAGACTCCATTAAAAACAAGGTCAATTATTTATTAGGTTTATAATATAGGCCTAACATAATATATCAAAACAAACTGAAGTATTTAAACTGATAGAATAGAATAGAATAGAATAGAATAGAATAGAACAGAACAGAACAGAATAGAAACTGAAGCATTTAAACTGATAGAATAGAATAGAATAGAATAGAAACTGAAGCATTTAAACTGATAGAATAGAAACTTAAGCATTTAAACTGATAGAATAGAATACAATAGAATAGAAAACTGAAGCATTTAAACTGATAGAATAGAATAGAAACTGAAGCATTTAAACTGAGATCTGTAAGTTAAATATTTAAATAAAAAAAAAAAACGTGAACGTCAATTCTTCTATAGCTATGTAAACTACACCTGTGTGTGACTGTAAATGTCTCTGAGTTTTGTTACCGTTCTGTGCCCATCATCCGCTGTTTCCAGCACTTAATCAAGCCGCTCTTCTTTAATACATGATGACGTTTTATTTCACGTCATTGCGTTTTGCGTCGGCGCACGATTTGAGCTATTTCGTACGCAACCATTAAAATATTCGGTTTCTACAGCGACTCATTTGCCGCACACATTCCTTTTCTATGAAACTAACCACATTCACCGGTTCTAACTCTATCGTGATACCAACTCTGTAGCGGTTTATCCGAGCATTGCAATTCATTCGCTTTCGCAAATGGCTTTCCCAACTCATTTATGCGTGTGCGCGGCACATTATTTCTTCTGCGCGGCTGCGGTGGAAGAAGTGCGCGGGCCGCGCGCGCGCGCAGCTTAGAGGGAACATTGGTCTGAACCCTTCTTTTCATTCTGTGATTCTGCTTACAGGTCCACACTGCGTTCATACTGTAGCAATAATTCACTGCTTTCCTCACTGAAGAGTGCTTTAATAACCCTAGCAAATGTGCATTCTGAAAGGAAAAATTCATCAAAATATGAACACTCTGACATAAGATTGTCATTATTCTGTGGAACTCAACATGAGACATTCAGAAGAATCCTCTCACTGCTCTTTCTGACACAAGGAAAATAAGTTTGGACAGATGCTCTAAAGCTCTGTAAAAGTCAAATAAAAGTGGCCCATATGCTCTACAGATGCACTACATTCCAAGTCTTTAAAACCATATAAAGAACATAGGAAAGTCACACAGGTTTGGAATGACATGAGGGTGAACAGATGAAGACAGAATTATATTTTTCAACTATTCTATTAAAACTGCCTTGTTACAACCAAAAGGCTTTTACAGTCTGTCACAGAAGAACCTTTTTATTCTCTTGCTCTTGTGGGACCCGAAGGATTTGTTTTGTGTTTTGTTAGTTTAGACTATACTTACAAAGGTAGTGGATTCCTAGAAACCACTGGACATCTAACTCCTTGTAATACTGACTACGCCACCCTGGGAATTTCACCCAGGGAGATAATGGTCCAATAAGACACACAGGTTCGTTCCCACAAGGATACAGCGGAGACGTGAATGTAAAGAAAAATAACAATGATACTTTATTTATAAAAAGTATAAAAAGCAATTATACACACACACACACACACACACACACACAGTTCAACCAGAGGGATGAGTCTGGCCAAAACTAAGGCACAACTAGCAAACCAATAAGACAATCAAGAATACATTTTAGTTACATAGTTCACTTGATACGGCCTTGCCTGATGAGCGCAACCGATGACACAAGACAAAACGGCAATGCACAACATAAAAGAAGGGTTCAAAACACACAAAAAGAGAAAACAAACAAAAAGAAAAAAATGAGAAAAAGCAAGGGGAAGCCAGGCCACTATTCCAATCGGCTATCCACGATCACACGGACACATTACAAGCTCTTCAGCTGTTTGTTAGCAAATCAGCCCTTCCGACATCAAACTATGGTTGATAAGCACAGCCCAGAATGCATACCAGATGCAACAACGCAGTGATCGGCCAACACTTGCCCTATAGGGCTCAGCTCAAAGATCCATAATGCTGGGAAAGATCAAAAAGCCAGTGTCCAAGTTTGCAGCAACAGCCACCAACACGCTCCCCAACAACGCAGGAAACATTTCTATACAGACATGCACCTATAGCGCACCTGAATTTAATTAGGCACTTGCCATTCAGTAATTACTGCAGGTTGTAGCCACATTAACTAGGAAGCTATTCCCGCTACAATCTTGGGGTGGACCGCGTAACTGCAGCCACCCAGTGAACCATGTCTATGTTCCCTGCCCATTTACCTGTTGAGCTGGAATCCTTCCAGGCTGCTGACCCAGTGATTAGTGAAGTCCTGGGATTCTGGAAGTACAGGAGATATCTTGGTCCAGAAGAACGTCAGAAGCTGTCGAGGCAGGGCTTGGTTCTGTTATGGCAGTGGAAACATCTGGTAGAGTGAGATAGGGTCTTGTACCAAAGGGTGATGCATCATGATGGTATGGAGGAGGTACTGCAGTTGGTTTTGCCAACCATTTTAAAAGCAGATGTTCTGACCCAACTCAATCAAAACCATGGCCATCAAGGGGTGGAACGAACCCATGAACATGAACCGACAACGATGTTACTGGCCTGGTGAAGTGTCTGAGGTTACAAATTGGTGCCAGCGGTGTGAACTTTCCCAAGTGGCGAAAGATACGTGGCCACCAGCTTGGGGACCTTTGGGCCATTTGTTGGCTTCCTGGCTTAACGAGATCATTGCTATTGATTTTACAGTTTTAGAACCATCCTGTTCAAGAGTGGAGAATGTGCTAGTAATGACCGACGTCTTTAGTAAGTACACAGTAGCTGTCCCGACTTGGGATCAGCTGGCAGAGACTGTGGTACGACTGCTAGTGACTGAATGGTTTTGTAAATTTGCCTTCCCAGCCCGGCTCCATTTGGACCAGGGTCGGAACTTTGAGTCTACCCTCCATTAGACCACAGGAGAGTCAACTCATTTTTTTTATATTTGGCCAGGAGGCACGATTACCTGTGGATTTTTTGCTGGGAAGAATTTCAGAGCCCATAGAAGGTGAGATACATGAGTGGGTGTTAGAGCACCAAACTCGATTACAGGTAGCTTTCAAGGGAGCTTGAGAACGATTGCAAGTTGCAGCAAAGAAGCGTAAAGAGCAGCATAATCTGTGGTAACCTGTGGTATATCAGGTCTTGTGAGCACCTGAGGAATGCAACATAGTGTACACTATTGCTCTTGCTGACTACTTCGGAGCTTGCGGGGCAAGGTCGCACTCTGGACAGCTTGGAAGATATTGTTCCACCTCTTAGGACAGGCCTGGGGCAAGCAGAAACCCTTGTGTTAGTTGAGAGGGAACTGAGGCCTGAACTGTGTGATTCACCTTGGATGTTATGAATGCGGTTAGAAGGACCAGTTGAGTTATGGCGGGCCAGCATTCTAACATGAATCGCCTCCCTAGGCCAGTGATAGGGTCAAATGGGGCAGTTAATACGGTCACTGCACTCTTTAGGCCATGGATCTGAGTTGGTAATGTGATTGCCGGGACAATCCAGTCCGAGGGGTTTGACTGTAGAAGTAATAACTGCTGTGCTTATCAACCGTAGTTTGATGTCGTAAGGGATAATTTGCTAACAAACAGCTGAAGAGGCACCGCTTGTAACGTGTCCTTGTGATCGTGGCTGGCTGATTGGGATAGTGATCTGGCTTCCCCATCCTTTTTCTCAATTTTTTTTTGTTTGTCTTTTTATTTGTTTTCTCTTTTTTGTGTGTGTTTTGAACCCTTCTTTTGTGTTGTGCATTGCCGCTATGTTCTGTCTTGTGTCATCGGTTGCGCTCATCAGGCAAGGCTGTATGAAGTGAACTTGACACCGGAGGATCATGAGATTCGAGTATTAATCTGTGTGGTTGTTCGGTCACCCCGCACTGTTTCAACTGAAGGATTGTGTGCTTGTGAGGTTTGTATGTTATATTTATTGTTGTGTGAATGAATTTATAAGTTGATGTGAGTTTTTTTGAGTGTGATTTGGGTGTTTGCCATCGGAAGTATACTGGTTTTGTGTGGTATGACAAAGTGTTTAATTTTTTGTGTGTGTATGGTTAATGTATTATGGTCTCATGTTTAGGGAATGTGTGATGTGACTGCATATATTTTAATTTTGTTGCTTTTTGTATTTTGTTTGAGATTATGATGTAATTTGTAAACTTTCTTGTTTTTTTTTTCTTACTTTTTTTTTTTTTTTTTTTTTTTTTTTTGCTTATTTGATTTGATCTGGGTTTGTGTGACTACTTGATGTTTAATTTGTTTTCTTGAATTTGTGAAACTTCGTGTATTTGTTTAACTCTGGCTAGGAAGGAGTTCTACCCACTCTAAGCTAATGGGTACCCTTGTTCACTGAGTGATCTGATTCTAGTTTTCTGTTACCTGACTGCACATGTGTGTGGTGGAGTGAGTAGAATAGTGTAAGGTTGAAGTTTATATTGAAGTAGAATTTGGGTGGGTTTCTTATTTCTCCCTGCCAACTGATATGTATTCTTGATTGTCTTATTGGTTTGTTATTTGTGACTTAGTTTGGTTTTGCTTTGAAGCCAGACTCATTCCTCTTGTTGAACTCTGTGTGTGTGTGTGTGTGAGTGTGTGTGTGTGTGTGTGTGTGTGTGTGTGTGTGTGTGTGTGTGTGTGTGTGTGTGTGTGTGTGTGTGTGTGTGTTTGTGTGTGTGTGTGTGTTTGTGTGTTTGTGTGTGTGTGTGTGTGTGTGTGTGTGTGTGTGACATCAACCATCCATTCATCCAGCCGCCAGAGGGCGCCATCTCCTCATTACTGACTGTGCTCTTCTTCTTCCTCCACTTCCTGTAGCTTCCTGTTTAAATCCAGCTCAGTTGTACAACAGATTGCGAAGTATTGCCAGCTAACCCCTGTCTTTACCAAGCATTTTCTCATTGCCACATTGATTGCCTCGTGTATGTTCTTTGCCTGTTCTTGACCTTGTTTGTTGGATTACGATTTGGATTTGTTTGCTGTACGGACGGCTTGCTGTGATATTGACCTTGCTTGTTATTTGACCACGATTATCTGCCTTATCCTTGTGTGTGGTTGTCTCCACAATAAACATCTCCGCAAATGGATTCAAATACTCAACCGAGTCAGTCATCCTTACAGAATACTTCGCCTGACCAGAATCCAGCGGAGATTTCACATCTTCAGGCCGCCTTTGCTTATCAAAATGAGAGGATTACGGAGTTCCAAGCTCAACTTTCATCTCTGCGAGCCGCTAATAAACATCTCACCCGCTACATACAATCTCTCCCAGCGACTCGACCTGAGGCGGTAATATTTTCTTTACCAGATAAATTTGATGGCACAGCAGAAAGGTGCAAGGGGTTTCTTTGGTCAATGTTCCATTTATTTTGAGAACCAGCCTGAGGCCTTTCTACGTGATACCACTAAATGTTCATTTATGATGTCACTGTTTACTGGCAAAGCTCTCGAATGGGCATCTGCTGTGTGGGATCAAGATGATATGATACGGACCTCATTCGATTATTTTTCGAAGCAGATTACTGAGGTTTTTTCAGTACCCAGCTGGAGGGAGAGATGTATCTATGCACAGTTGTTGGATTTGTGTCAAGGAAATCGTACTGCTGCAGAATACGCAGTAGATTTTCGCACCATAGCAGCGCAAAGTGGCTGGAATGAGGCCGCGCTTAAACCAATCTTTAAGCGAGGTCTTCACCACAAATTACAAGCAGAGATTGCTTGTAAGGACATGGATATGGACTTACAGCAACTTATTACCACCACGATCCGTATTGATAATCTGATACGTAACCATCCCACCTGTCCCCTAACAACTTCAATGTCTGCCACAACTGCTAGTGGCCTGGAACCTGTTGAACCCATGCAAATCGGCCTTACCAAAATCTCACTGGAGGAACGTGAACGACGGCGTGTACAGAGACTATGTTTTTACTGTGGGCAACCAGGTCATCAATGCCGTCACTGCCCCAACAAGCCCACACCATCTAAAGTGAGTATACATTCAGGTAATCTATTCACCAAGTGCTTGACTCTCGTTATGACCATCACTTATGCAAGTTACGTACAATGTGTTTCAGCATTAATTGACTCAGGATCGGCACTGAACCTAATTCACCATGAATTGGTGGCTAAACTCAACATCCCTGTGATCCCTTGCATACCACCGATTCACATCACCGCCATCAACACTCAACCCATTGGCAAAGGTATCACTCATCAAACCATCCCTATTACAGTCAAGATTGGTGTGTTCCACTCTGAAACCCTCTCATTTTATGTTACAACTACACCCCAGCATCCAATAATACTATGAAAATCCCTGGCTCACCATTCACGACCCACAGATTTCTTGGGGTTCCAGAGAACTTACCAAATGGTCACCGCATTGCCACAGTCATTGTCTACAAGGTCATATACCACTTCCATGTCTAACCACAAGGGTTGAAAGTCCAATAACTAACGAAGCAGTTAAGATTCCCCCAGAGTACATTGAATTCCAGGAAGTCTTCAGCAAAGCCAAAGCTGCTACGTTACCTCCACACCGCCATTGGGACTGTGCCATAGACCTATTACCTAACACAGCACCTCCTAAAAGCAAGGTATATCCATTAACTATACCAGAAACGCAGGCCATGGAACAATACATTGAAGAAGCTCTGGAGTCAGGCTTTATCCGCCCATCCACATCACCCGCAGCATCTGGATTTTTTTTTGTGGAAAAAAAAGGATGGTGGCCTACGCCCCTGTATCGATTATCGTGGTCTAAACTCAATCACTATCAAGAACAGGTACCCACTCCCATTAGTTCCCTCAGCCTTAGAACAATTACGGGAAGCCAAGATTTTTACTAAGCTTGATCTACGAAGTTCCTATAATTTAATCAGGATCAGAGAAGGTGATGAATGGAAGACAGCATTTATCACCACCAGGGGGAACTATGAATACTTGGTAATGCCGTACGGCCTATCCAATTCACCATCTGTGTTTCAATCATTTATCAATGAGATCTTTCGGGACATTCTAAATGACCACATTATCGCCTACATTGATGACATTCTAATATATTCGAAGACACGGGAGCAACATATCCAACATGTGAAAGATGTTCTGTCTCGATTACTGGCAAACCACTTATATGTTAAGACTGAGAAATGTGAATTTCATGTCTCACATACCACTTTTTTAGGCTACAAGATCAGTCATCATGGAGTGGAGATGGACGCAAGGAAGGTTGAGGCAGTTACAGAGTGGCCACGTCCCACTATGGTAAAGGAAATACAGAGATTCTTAGGATTTGCTAACTTTTACAGGAGATTCATCAGAGACTACAGTACCATTGCAGCACCACTCACTGCTTTGCTTAAGGGGAAACCAAGGAAACTATCATGGACAACGCTTTGCCCCAGACCGCATTTGATACCCTGAAGACAAGCTTTACCACTGCTCCAATTCTGAAACACCCAAACCCTGACCTACCATTCATAGTGGAAGTAGATGCTTCTGACGTCGGCATCGGAGCAGTTCTATCCCAGAGACAAGGAAACCCTGGTAAAGTTTTTCCATGTGCTTTCTTTTCCAGAAAACTAACCCACAGCAGAGAAAAACTATGATGTAGGAAACAAGGAACTACTTTCCATCAAGGAAGCACTGTCTGAGTGGGAGACACTTGGTTGGAGGGAGCACGTCATCCATTTCAGGTGATTACAGATCACAAAAATTTGGAGTATATCAAGAGTGCTAAACGTCTGAACCCGAGGCAGGCTCGGTGGTCATTATTCTTCACAAGATTTCATTTCACAGTAACATATCGCCCAGAAGCAAGAATGGTAAAAGCCGACGCGTTGTCACGAATATATGAGTCAGAGGAAACTTCTTGCTGCCAAGGACCAATTCTACCCCCATCAGTCATTTTGGCACCTATTCGTTGGGATATAATGGAGGAAATTCAAAGAAAACAACTAACAGAACCCACACCATCAGGTTGCCCCCCCTAACCGCCAATACGTTCCAGGATCTCTTCGGCAGCGCATCATGCAATGGGTTCATACATCTCTGAGCTCCGGACATCCTGGCATTCAGCGGACAGAGGAACTGGTACGCAATTCATTTTGGGTGGCCTAATTTAACAAAGGATGTCTCTTTGTATGTCAAATCTTGCAGCATGTGTGCACAGTCAAAAACACCACGAAAACTTCCAGCTGGTCTCTTGGAACCCTTGCCTATCCCTCGGCGGCCCTGGTCTCATCTGGCAGTGGATTTCATCACAGATCTACCCAGCTCTAACGGCTGCACCACCATACTGGTAATTGTTGATAGATTTTCTAAGTCCTGTCGTCTGGTTCCACTAAAAGCATTACCCACAGCTATGGAGACAGCACAAGCTTTATTTCAACATGTTTTTCGAATTTATGGCATACCAGAGGATATTGTGTCTGACAGAGGCCCACAATTCACGTCCCGAGTATGGCAAGCCTTCTGCAAACAATTAGACATAAATGTCAGTTTAACATCAGGTTATCACCCTCAAGCAAATGGACAGGTGGAAAGAGTAAACCAAGAAATTGGGCGATATCTTAGATCCTACTGTAGTCAAGAACAGGAACGTTGGAATGAATTCCTACCCTGGGCAGAATATGCAAGAAACTCCCTTACTCACTCATCTACAGGACTCACCCCCTTCAAGTGTGTTTTAGGATATCAACCCCCCATGTTCCCTTGGTCGGGTGAACCTTCAGAAGTTCCGGCAGTGGATGACTGGGTCAGAAGAAGCGAAAGAGTCTGGGACAGCGCTCATGTGAGGCTACAGAGGGCAATCAGAGCCCAGAAAACCCAAGCAGATCGTAGGAGAAGTCCCCACCCAAACTATCAGCCGGGTCAGAGGGTATGGTTATCGACTCGAGATCTACGGTTACTGCTACCCTGCAAGAAGCTCAGTCCACGGTATGTAGGCCCATTTCGGATAATAAAGCAAATTAATCCAGTAACATACAGGTTAGAGCTCCCAGCTCATTATCGCATTTCTCCTTCATTTCATGTATCTCTGTTAAAACCCGCTCATCCTGCTTCCGGTCCTGCCTCCGAGGAGAGGGAGCCCCCCCCACCACTGGATGTTGATGGAGCTCCGGCTTACCTGGTCAAGGATATCATAGATTCCAGACGTCGGGGGGGCAGGCTACAATACCTAGTGGACTGGGAGGGCTACGGCCCAGAAGAAAGATCTTGGGTGGCCGCCAAGGACATATTAGACCCATCATTGACCCGGGATTTCCATCATGCACATCCGGATCGTCCAGCACCTCGACCAAGGGGACGTCCACGAAGAACACCTGGAGGTGTTCCTAGGGGGGAGGAATCTGTAACATCCAACCATCCATTCATCCAGCCGCCAGAGGGCGCCATCTCCTCATTACTGACTGTGCTCTTCTTCTTCCTCCACTTCCTGTAGCTTCCTGTTTAAATCCAGCTCAGTTGTACAACAGAGTGCGAAGTATTGCCAGCTGACCCCTGTCTCTACCAAGCGTTTTCTCATTGCCACATTGATTGCCTCGTGTATGTTCTTTTGCCTTTTCTTGACCTTGTTTGTTGGATTACGATTTGGATTTGTTTGCTGTACGGACGGCTTGCTGTGATATTGACCTTGCTTGTTATTTGACCACGATTATCTGCCTTATCCTTGTGTGTGGTTGTCTCCACAATAAACATCTCCGCAAATGGATTCAAATACTCAACCGAGTCAGTCATCCTTACAGTGTGGAATTGCTTTTATATTTTTTATAAATAAAATGTCATTGTTCTTTTTCTTAACATTTACGTCTCCGCTGTATTCTTGTGGGAATGAACCTGTGTGTCCTTATTGGACAATTATCTCCCTGGGTGAAATTCCCAGGGTGGCGTAGTTGGTGTTACAAGGATTGGGATGTCCAGTGGTTTCTAGGAATCCACCACCTTTGTAATTATAGTCTAAATTAACAAAACACAAAACAAATCCTCAGGGTGCCACACTCTGTAGGAAATCCATTTATGTATTAAGCCTTAAAGATCCCAGTAATCAAATACTGATTTGAACAACATACAATGACACATTAAGTTAAAATATTTCTTTATAAGAAGAGAGCCTTTGCAGAACTTACGTACACTGTCAGAAAAACTGTGGGAAAATTATACATTTAGATGTACAAGCACGTACTTTAGGTAAAAATCCTTTTAGCATATTTGGGTCTTTTTGCTGTGAAATCTTTAATGATTTTTAAAATAACTTTTTATATTTTTAGCTATTTTTCTAGATGAACACTTACTGGTCTGAAGCAGCTTGGCTTTACAGTATCTTATCTATAATAAATAATAGTCTTTTAACAGGAGTAGTCCCTAATCAGTCTAATAATGCTATTGATTAACCCTTTTTAAAAAAATAAAAATAAAAAAAGGTTCTTGTATCAAATTTTCAGCCAATTTTAAAAGGTTAGTTATCTAAAGGTTTTAGAGAAGTTGGTTTTGACTCAGTTACACACCTGTTTGATTCCAAATGACATTTATGTCAATATAAAAATTTTCAATCAGGTTTCAGGGCTTACTACAGTACTGAGTTGGCTTTGATCAAGATTTTAAATGATTTATGAATGCAGTTGACTCAGGGTCCTCAGCTGTTCTTGTTTTATTGGACCTTAGCACTGCATTCAGTGCTATTGACTATGAGATTTTACACGCACAGCTGGAAAAGGTGGTAGGAATACATGGTATAGTGCTTGCATAGTTAAAGTCATTTCTTTCAAACATAACTTTTTTTCTGTAAATGTTAGTCAAGATTACTCACAACCTGTCTCTTTGCCTAGTGGGTTACACAGGGGTCCATTCGCGGCCCGATTTAGTTGTCTATGTATATGTTACCCCTTGGATCAATTTCCATAAGCATGGAATTTTTTTGTTTACTTTTATGCAAATGATATGCAAGTGTATTTTCCTCACAAAAAATAATAAATGAATAAATTGTAAGAAGCAAATAGAGTGTTTGTTGGACTGTGTACAAGAAATCAAATCATGGCTGTCATTAAGTTGTGTGGTTTGGAGTCCCAAACAATTTTGCTGATCTGTGTAATATTGCCCTCTTTTGTAAGCCAGTAGTGCACAATTTAGGAGTTCTTTTCGACAGTGATCTCAAGTTTGAGTAACAGATTTAATCTGTGGAAAAGTCCTGTTTTTAACACTTAAGATTAATAGCGAAGGTGAAACCATTTTTGTCAAAGCATGATCTGTAAAACCTCATTCACGCTTTTGTATTTACAAGATTTGATCACTTCAGCTCGCTATATTGTTGGTAAACAAATTACTCCAGTTCTGAGTTTTTTTTTTTACAATGGCTACCGATCCATTACAGAATCAACTTAAAAAAAAAGTTTTTTTTGTTTCTTTGTTTGTTTTTGTTTATAAATCTTTGCACTGTATGGTTCCTTGTTATTTAGAGAAATTGATTGAGAAATATGAGCCAAAACGGTCTTTAAGGTTAGCTGATCAGGTGGCTTTGATGATTCCTAGAAATAAAAGGAAAAGTGGAGATCAAACTTTGTAGCGATAGCTCCTAAACTCTGGAAAGTTTTACCTTTTTCTTATAATTTGGCACCCACAGTAAGTGTTTTTAAACAAGCTTAAAGAACACCTCTCACACTAGCATTTAACAGGGCATAAAAAATGTCTGAGTACTAAAACTGAGGGTTTAATTTTCATTGTTATTGTATTTTGTGGTTTTAGTGTTGTGTTTTTATGGTTATGATCATCTCTTTTATGTGTATAAAATAAACAAACTAAACTAAAACTTATTTCAGAAATAGAGTGGCAACATATATTTTGATCAATTTATGTCAGTATCTGCAGTACTGTTATAAAGATCTCATTAAGATCAGAATTTCATCATATAATTATCAGCTTCTGAAGCAAATTTTCTCAGTTTGGGCCTGAATGAAACCAAGCTGCTTTTTTCCTACACATTGTCACTATTTCATACTATTGCCCCGTGACAAGCTTTTGAACCCCTAAAGGTAATTTTTGCAGAGGGACTGCAGGGAACAATGGAAACATTAGAGTAAAATATGGAGCACTGCAACTCAATGCCTTCAACAGAACAATGCTGAAAATATCAAACTAAATTAATGTCCCTGCTCTCTCTCTGTCATTATACTCAAACCATTCTCTGCTCAAACATAAATAAGCCTAGAGGCCATTCTTGTTGCATGCAAGCACATCAACGTCAAGCAATCGGTAAAACATTGAAAACAATCCATCAGAGCGTACTTTTTGCATCTGTTCATCAGCGGTGACCAGGATAAAGTCAGACCTAATCGGACTGGGCTATTCATTGGCGACGTTGTGGAATTACCTATTGATTTTCTCCTCAAGCATTCTGGAATCTTTTTTTTTCTGACAGAGGCAGCAGAGACAAAGCCTGAACGTGCATAAAAGATACAAACATGCTTTTTGCTTTCTATCTCTATTTACATTACATTCAAAAGTTTGGGGTTTAAAGAATTTAATGCTTTTATTCAGCAAGGATGCATTAAAGAGCAGGTCAGATGGGTTTTTGAAAAATCTCTCTTTTGCAGTTTATAACGTAGCTATCCTTAAATGAAAACAATCTGCAAAGTTGTTAATCAAAAAAGTGCATGATAAATAAAGATATTGTCTCTCAGACAAGAGAGAATCGGTTCTGAATCGCCGTAACGATTCGTAATATTTTCGACTCTTTTGCCTGTTACCGGTTTACGTCACTGGGTAACACATTTGCATAATCCCCGCCTGCCGCGAAATACGAACAGAGTCTGATCTGCCCACAAACACTTCCGCTAGTTAGTGCGTTTACATCATGTTGAGAAGACGCGGTGTTCAAGGATACCACAGAAATACAATCCGAGCCTTTTGTTGTGTGCTTGTCATTTTATCAAGAACTGCTTCTCTAATCTGGGCTTTTATCTTCGTTGGCTTCTAATCTTCTTAATTTGGACTAACAAGCTCTCTGAACCACGACCTGTAAGTAGTACGATTGATACGTTAGGTGTACATTTTCAATTGAGTGCTCAAAATATCAGTTTTTTGTGCCAATATGTGATGTAAAGCACGATATTACAGTCTTACTGAAGTAGTTCTAAAAATTCGCAGTGAACCTAAGAATATGTCGATTATTGTAGACTGACGTTGTTCTAATTACTTTGTTTAATAATAAAGAATGTAGTGTAGCACACAGACTTTATAATAATTGTGAAACTGCTGTTTATTGTGCTGCACTGGCAGTTACAGGGTTAATGCGGGAGAGATGAGTGATTTCGGCTGGTGCTCCTGTGATACAACTGTTCTGCGTTCTGATTAAAAGTTAAGACCAAGCGTCTTTTTGTCTGTCCGTTTCTTCAAACATTACAGTAGACATATTTTGGTTTACAAACTTTATTGTTTAATCAGTTAGTCACGTTAGCACTCGGCTAACGTATCCACCTAGTGTTCACAGTTTAGCAGCTAAACTTTAGCTGTGGGCAATATTCGCTTGCATAAGTGTTTTTGTATTTTATGTCATTATAAGAATGGATTGACTATATTATTGTTTTATGTAAAGGTGCTTTGTCAATGGTAGCGCTGGCTAACTGGCTCAAGGACTCATCTCTGTGCCAATCACAACAGGTTTGGCCAGCTGACCAATCAGAGCAGAGTAGGCTTGAGGAAGGGAGGGGCTTGCTCCAAACTTGCTTGAAACGAATCATTTCCTAATCATTGGCAAATGACTCTAATATTAAATGTATATTCTGAGAAAATTACAATGTTTTCTGACCTTAGATGCATTTAAACCTGATGTAGGGGACTCCGATACAATATTGGGACACTTTAAAATACCATCTGACCTGCTCTTTAAATTGATCAAAGGTGACAGTAGACATTTAAAATTATGCAAAAGATTTCTATTTCAAATGCTATTCTTCAGAACTTTCTAATCATTAAGGAATCTTGAAAAAAATATGTATCACAGTTTAAATATTCAGCAGCACAACTGTTCTCAACATTGATAATGATCAGAAATGTTTCTTGAGCAGCAGATCATCATATTAGAATGATTTCTGAAGATCATGTGACACTGAAGACTGAAGTAATGATGCTGAAAATTCAGCTTTGCATCACAGGAATAACTTACATTTTAACATATATCTACAGTATATCAGACAAGCTTCTTTAAACAGTAAATAAATTTGACTTTGTTACTGTTCAACCCACACGCATCTGTGAGCCACTAACCAGCATCACATCTAGATCTCAGTGCCACATTAATCAAGGATTGATTTTGATAAGAGGAAAAGCCTCATGAAGGATCACACATGTAAGCATATTCTGTCTGCTGCTTTCACACACTTTCTCTGGGGATTTCTGTGGATGTTGGATTTTTGTGAGACTACAAAGCTCTCTGACAGCACATCAAACTGCTCATGTTAGGCAGAAACCCTCTGAAAAGACCAGCTTAGGCCAGCCTGAATTCCCATGCAGGTCCAGTACTGTTTAGTGCAGCAAAGCAGATTACCAGGGAAGTCTTATCGTTGAAGCTATGAAGACTGGTGTCCTCAGCACATGCAGGTTTTTGTTATAGCTAATACTCTATGGTCAGTTTAACCCCTGTAAAACTATACTACTCTGGAGGCAGCAAGCAGGTCACATATTTCCTGCTTCAGCCAAGAAACTACCATTGATCTGTAGGAAAAAAACAACAGACAAATTTCTTGGGGTAGTGCTGGTCTTTTCAGCATGGATGGAGCATCACATCCATTTCTGAACTTTTCTGTCTCATCAATCAGTGCATCCAGAGAATACTGATTCTGCATTTTGAGTCCACTATTCCTGGTCTACTAAATCAGGAATAGAAATTATTCCTAGTTTCTAAAAATACTCCCAACATCTGTGTTTAGCTGCTACTAATACACACACACACACACCTGGTGATCACACACAGTCCCCAGTGTGTGTTTGAGCATAGATAACATCACATGAGTCGACATACACACTCAACAGCAACTACGTAAAAGATGAAAGATGCTTCACGCAGGTTTTTTCTGGGCTAATCTTCTCTGCTAAAGAAATGTCATTGACACAAGCAGCTCTGGAAGATTCTAGCATTTCAATGGCTGCAGAAATGAAACAATATGGATCTTAACAAAGCATTTAAAGCAGCGTGATATTAAAAGGCCACTCCACGGTCCCTGCATTGATGCTCACAAATTGATTTCATTCAAGGGTTCTCAGTGAAGAAAGCTTTGATTACTTGTGTTAGAAAGCTGAAAGTAGACCACTGCTCATGTGTCAGAATAGAGGTTAAGTGGTTAGAGAGCCTGAGAACTTTCATCAACATATTGACCGTTATTTCCAATGAAGAATATTGCATCTACTGCAAAACAGATTGTTTGTGAAAACGATGAAAAAATATATATATTAAAGGGAATTTAAACAGCACAAATTCTGAAAGTATCACTCGGTTTCACTGTTTGTATTCACACATATGTAATGATAAACATAGACTACAAAAGTACTTAAAAAAAGTAAAATAAATAACATGACATCTGTGGCTTCAATGTAACGGATGAAGATCAGTGCAAATGACGAAGGGTTTCATTGCACTACAGCACATTATTGTTACACATTATAAATTGACCATAAGAATTGAGCCAAGTGCTCAAAATAAATAAATTAGATTAGATTAGATTAGATTAGATTCAACTTTATTGTCATTGCACATGTGGGTACAAGGCAACGAAATGTAGTAATTAAATAAATACAAAAATAGACAGAATAATAGGGCTGAACAGAAAGTGCAGAGACAAAGACATTGTAATGTAATGATGATAAATGAGGACATGCAAGTGGTTGATTTCAATGAAAACAAAAAAAAAGATTTGAAAACTGTTAGTTATATCAGTAGTAAGTCACAGAATATATAGCATCGTTTGAATTCTGGCAATCGACCCTAATACAAAGCCAGCTATTTCACTAAGAAACAAAAATTTACATACAGCCTATATTGCAGGCGAGTAAATCGCCACATGAATTCGCAGAGTGCGTAACGCGCGCTCACTCACGCTCTCTCTCTCTCACACACAAACGAGATCTGTGGGTGCACTCACCTCTCTGCTGAGCTCCACAACACCGCCACAGCAGCCCGAGGAGCACGACAAAACACGGTCTGTTCATGTCCTGATCTGGTCTTTTTTTTTTTTTTTTTTTTATTCAAATTTATTTACTGATCTCAGCGTGTGTGTGTGTGTGTGTGTGTGTGTGTGTGTGTGTGTGTGTGTGTGTGTGTGTGTGTGTGTGTGTGTGTGTGTTTGTGTGTGTGTGTTTGTGTGTGAGTGAGTGAGTTAAAAACACTGGATAAAATGTCCTTTCTTTTCCTCGGGGTGAGTTGGTATGCTCTGGAGTTTCTGGACTTCCTCTGCACCCTCTAGTGTTGGACTCACACATTTGGTCTCATTTGTATTCACCAAAAGCAGACCATCCTCATTCTGACAAAATGAAAAGCAAAACATTTTCTAAACAAACACAGTTTTAAGTGATTATAATGTTACAGTTCATCGGCTTGTCAGTCCTCCACAAAATTTAAAATGTATGCACAGCCAGTTTTTCCTCACAGGTGCGATGGCCCGAATCTCCGTTATGCATTTGCAGTGCTCAGACTGACATCTGGCTGGACAGAACAACATTTCTGATGAATGCCAGTGAGTTTGGCTGGACTGAGACATTTCATGTGAGGTAAAGCTGTGAAATCCAAGCAGTTCTGTGCACTCTTTCCACATTCGGTGGCTGAGCTATGTCACGTTCTCAGCTTTCTTGGGTGAAGAGCCATGTGGAGGATCTCTGGATGAAGTGCTTGCATGCGGGCGCTGAGGAGAACCGAGGTCTAGTGGTGAGGGATGAGCTGGCTCAGACGTATGGAGACGTTTGCAGGTGTGACTCAGCCATAAGTCCAGCTGCATTTCGCTCAGATGGTTCCTGCGAGGACGGTGCTCTCAGCACAAGGCTGAGAATTACAACTTGGGAGGCGGGTTGGAACGTCACCAATGCCATACAGGTGAGCACACACACACCAGCATCACACACATGCTGTGAGCACATTTTCATTTGGAACTATAAACGTAGGAAGTGCAAAGCTTATGTGCAGCTGGCTGCAGGTACTGTACACACAACACAGAACATGGGGATTCGATTAGTATTTGTTTGGAGTTGGTCGTGGTTGTGGAGAGTTGGGAGGGGGACCAGGACCAGGCCTGTTTTTTTTTTTTTTTTTTTTTTTTTTTTTTTTAACATTCAAACAAAAACTTTTATAACAAAATAAACACAAAATAAAACCCAAGCCTTGTCCTCTCTCGTCCTTCTCTGTCGTAACTCCTCTTTTATCCTTCCGGATCTCCTCCGTGGGACTATAGACCGGTGAGTGGCGCAGGTGTCACTCATCTCCAATCACTCCACCTGCCTCGATCCGTTCCCACGGCTCTCGGCCCCGCCCCACTCTTCACAGTAGTACTCTTGTATTTGGTCTTGCTTTTTTTGTTGTTTTGTCTGTTTTTTTTTAGAATTAATTATGGAAATCAGATAACGGTCCAAACATTGCCAAAAAAGTTAAGACGATCTGTTGTGTTGTTGAGGATGCAGCAGACCAACTTATTGCATCACAGCACGACCAGCATCCAATCAGCTCTTCAGAAAATCTGCTCAGTGGCACCCCACATCTGAATATATAACACTTTTGACAGTTTTTTTTTTCTTTTTTTCAGTTCTTGTTGGTTTTATGTATTGAACTTGTTTATGGTTCACTTTTAGCAGTTTGTGTTGTTTGTTTATTTTGAAATGTAGTAAGTGTAGTTTTTATTTGTTGACTGTTACCATTTTTGTGTTTTGTATGTCGAGTATTGAAGTCACATCTTTTAAAGACGCATCTCAACAGTTGCTTCACTATTGTGAAAGATCCATCCAAAAACAGTTATGAATATGAAATAGGTTATTGATTCATCTTAATGCTTTAATGCTAAAATAAAATCTTCATGTTCATACTAAGAATAGTTCAACTAACATAAAGTCAGGCCATTAGCTTATTTCATATTCTAGCTTGTCATCATTTTGACAAATGTTTTCAGTTCTGACATTACAAGATTCCAAACACTAATCATCATTATGGTGACCTCAAAACAACAGTTACAGCAGTTAACAAGCACATTTCTCAAAGTGGCACAGTTAAAGACATATGCTATAATGTGAATTCACAGTAAAACAAGAGCAACATGCAATGTTTGCTTCATTCAGCTGTATATTCACAGTCATTTGTAAGAAAATGACCGGCTTGCTTTGATTTCACAGTAAATTTCTGACTACAGTCATTTATTGTAAAATAATACTCTTTAATCTTGTAAATTCCTGGCAGTATTTTACAGTGTACAACTAGCAGTCATTCATGTATCAGTGGACTGTCTACTTAATATCTGCTAACACTTTATTTTGATAGTCCACCAGCACACTTTCTACTGACTATAGGTAACTTTGCAAGTATGTCAACTTATTCTACTAACTCTAACCCTAATCTAACAGTTTACTAATACTCTAATAAGAATTAGTTGACATGTAGTTACTTATAGTTACTTTCAATCTCTAAGGTGTACAGTCAAAATAAAGTGTAACCAACATATCTAGAATTAGATTAGGATACGGTGGTTAGTGATGTATGTTTTAGCGCTGAAGTTAATTCACCCCTGGGTGTTTGGGAAGTGCTGCCTGTTATGCTCTTAAACTAAAACATTAAGTAAAAGATCATCAGCCAATTTCCTAACCTCAGATTCTGCATGCTTAGAATGATTGCACAAGTGTTTGTGTGTGTTTGAATATGCCTTATTTACTTTATGGCAGCATAAATCCTTGTTTATGTGAATGACACCCCATTACCTCATCTGTTCACTCCCATTTGAGGCTGAGGGTAATATTTAGAGCTGCTAATGATCACACAGCTCGTTATTGCTGCTTGAGCTTGTTTAATTCATCCTTCTGCTTCACTTTATAGCGTAATGTGCCTCTCTTTCCCTCTTCACCCATCTGTCTCTCACTCTCCTGTCTTACTCTGTGAATCTGTCTTTCTTCTGTAGTGAGGTGTCTTGCTCTCTGCTGTCTAAATAGGCAGTTTTCTTCTAAGGCAGCATTTCAGTGAACCTCATAAGCAGCTGATTTGCAGTTCTGTCTCAGGATAACTGAGTGTCACATGAAAGTTAGGGTTTTGGTGATTGGATAAAAAAAAAAAAAGTCCAGAATTGAGTGTATATAAGCAAAAATGGCAGCATGCAGGTCACAAACTTTTGTCAGTTTGAATGAGTAATACTTCTCATTCAATAAATAAAATCTAAGAACAAACTGGTGTGACGTAATTTTGAACAAAATCAGGGCAAAACCAAGGTTTGGAGTTCAAAACAGCTTGTCAAAGCAAACTTTCTGGAAAACCATCATTGGTCAGTGGTGATGATGCAATGGGTGGGAGTGGCTCTAGGGCTCCGCCTTTTTTGAGTGAAAATCTCTGGTTTCTTCTTTTCAGTCTGTCAAGGACAGATGCAGTAAAAACATGAACACACTGCAGAGCTGCTTTATAGTAGAACTTTGAGTTGTAATTGACATTAACATGTTGCTAAGCTAACATGTTTCCATAATGAGCATTAAAATTACATAACACACAAATATTGGGTGAAATTGTTCATTTTTAGTTGATTTCACTTGATAATTATTGAATTAAATACATTTTTATTTTGACCATGTTTCTTTTGACCCCATCTGCCATCTTTTCGCAGAGCTTGTCACAATGCTTTCTGGGATTGCCTTAAGTGTGAAAGACACAAACAATGTTGCCTTCGAGTTTGGCCATTTGGTACAGCCATCATGTCAGAAGAGCATCTATGAAGCCTAAAAATGTGTCTCACTAGGCTCTGCACACACTTTCTCTCTCTGCCGTGTCTCTCTGTGTGAATGATCAGCTGTAGTCTCTTCACAAGAGATACAGTCATTAGGACCCTGAGAGGAAATGAATGCAGTGTTGTATCTTTATTCATTGTGTCTAACACAAAGCAATTTACCAACAATTACAGTCAAGATAAAATATCTGTCACTTAGCGCCTCTTTAGAGATGACTGCGACTTCATTAGTGCTGGGTGTGTGAGAGGGTGTGATTTCATTACTCCCATCTGCTGTGCGGATTTGAGTGTGTGTTTCACATAGCTGTGTGTGTGTGTGTGTGTGTGTGTGTGTGTGTGTGTGTGTGTGTGTGTGTGTGTGTGTGTGTGTGTGTGTGTGTTTATAATAGCTCTCCTAGTCGCCTTTATATACATGTGAGACTAGCGCCAACCCTGTATGTGCTCAGAGGTTCCTCTTCATTACTTAATGGAGTTCTCCGGAGTTCTCCGTATACTAATTGGCTGTTCTGCCTATGGTGTCTCTCCATTTTTTTTTTTTTTTACTGTTGGTTACTAGGCTACCAATACCACCATCATCCGCTAAAACAGCTTGATGGAAACGCAACTAATTTTTAACAAACTTTGAAAAGGTTTGCTTAAGTTTTGGATGGAAACCCAGCTAGTGGCCTTCAAGGGAGTAGGATTGGAGACTCCTGCCCTACGTATTGGATGGGGTTGGGATGTTAAAGCACATAAGTTGCATTTGAAACGCCATTCCTTCAAAAGTAAAAAGGCAAATGTTTCCATGTAGTAAAAAAATGCTAAGTGTTCAACACTAAAATTGGCCATCTAAATTGCAGAGTGAGTGCACACCTTGTGGGACACGACTAGAGTTTTATTACTGATGTGACTTCAAAAGTAGTTCACCTAATGAGAATTTAAGATTTGAAATTGAGAATTAAATCTGATTTATAAAATTTTGGGGACTATTTTAGCTTCATCCTAGCTCAAGTTTCCTTTGTATTCAGGATGCCCAAGATGGCTCAGTGGGTAGCACAGCAAGAGCATCCTCAGGTTTGAGTCCTGGCTAAGCCCAGCGTCAGCGTGGGTTTCTTCCAACCAGGTACTCTGGTTTCCCACACAGTCTAAAAGCATGCAGTGGATTGGATACACTAAACTGGCCATAGGTGTGAGTGTGACTCTGTCCCAGCACTGGGGATGCTTACAGTGCTGAGTTGGGTCAGGAAGGGCATCCAGTGTAAAACCAAACTTTGGTGACAAACTTGCTTTGTATTAAGGGCATAGTCCACCCAGATAGAAATAAAAATCCTGACATTATTCCTATGTTCCCTAGATTTGTTTTGAAGCATGGCTCCTGGTCATGACCAGGTCCAGTTGGTCATGAGCTGGCTTAAGCTGGTCATGTGCTGGTCATGAGCTGGTCATGAGCTGGTTTAAGATGATCATATGCTAGTCATGAGCTGGCTTAAGATGGTCATATGCTAGTCATTAGCTAGCTTAAGATGGTCATATGCTAGTCATGAACTGGCTTAAGATGGTCATATGCTAGTCATGAGCTGGCTTAAGCTGGTCATGAGCTGGTTTAAACTGGTCATGTGCTGGTCATGAGCTGGTTTAAACTGGTCATGTGCTGGTCATGAGCTGGTTTAAGCTGGTCATGAGCTGGTTTAAACTGGTCATGTGCTGGTCATGAGCTGGTTTAAGCTGGTCATATGCTAGTCATGAGCTGGCTTAAGATGGTCATATGCTAGTCATGGGCTGGTTTAAGCTGGTCATGTGCTGGTCATGAGCTGGTTTAAGATGGTCATATGCTAGTCATGAGCTGTCTTAAGATGGTCATATGCTAGTCATGGGCTGGTTTAAGCTGGTCATGAGCTGGTCATGAGCTGGTTTAAGATGGTCATATGCTAGTCATGAGCTGTCTTAAGATGGTCATATGCTAGTCATGAGCTGGCTTAAGCTGGTCATGTGCTGGTCATGAACTGGTTTAAGCTGGTCATGAGCTGGCTTAAGCTGGTCATGTGCTGGTCATGAGCTGGTTTAAGCTGGTCATGAGCTGGTTTAAACTGGTCATGTGCTGGTCATGAGCTGGTTTAAGCTGGTCATGTGCTAGTCATGAGCTGGCTTAAGCTGGTCATGTGCTGGTCATGAGCTGGTTTAAACTGGTCATGTGCTGGTCATGAGCTGGTTTAAACTGGTCATGTGCTGGTTTAAACTGGTCATGTGCTGGTCATGAGCTGGTTTAAACTGGTCATGTGCTGGTCATGAACTGGTTTAAGCTGGTTGTGTACTAGTCATGAGCTAGTTTAAGCTGGTCATGTGCTGGTCATGAGCTGGCTTAAGCTGGTAATGTGCTGGTGTTAAACTGGTCCTGAGCAGGAGCTAGTTGCTTTGGACCAGCCGAGAACCAGCTTAAACCAGCACATGACCAGCTTAAACCAGCTCAAACCAGCAGCCATACTTCAAAACATACCTAACCAGCATATGTTGTTTTGGTTTTTTAAACAGGGTGGGAACATAAGCTCCCTTCTTTCTACTGTGGAACACAAAAGGAGATATTTAGCAACATACCCTAGCTGTTTTTTCCACACCATGGCAGTGAATGGTAGCCATGCCTCTCCTTGTTGAAAAAAAAAAAGCTATGCTTCAAAACATACCTAACCAGCATATGCTGGATTTTTCAACAGGACTGTCATTTCTTTCTGGGTGAACTACGCAGTTTTGCATTTGGCAGATGCTTTTATCTCAAGCAACTATCATTGCCTTCAAGGTAGAGATTTGATGTTTTACCAGTTCTTGCGTTCCCTGGGAATCTAACCCATGACCTTGGCATAACTAGCACTCTACTGTTTGAGCTACAGTACATGAACCTTAAATTTATATGTTATATTTTTATTCTTAGGTGATAACAGATAACCTGCCCACCTTTTTGCGGATTGTGGTGAACCTGTGTCTGCTGGCAAAGGCTCTCCTCTCATACTGCAGACGGTCGTCCTGAAGCTCAACCTGTCCACAGAAGAGTCCGAGCGGTGGATGCTGCCTTTGCATGGATCCCTTCTCCTCCTCACCCTCATCATGGTGCTGTGCATGCCTCATTTCTCCCTCCTCATGGGCCTCACGGGCAGCGTGACCGGGGCGGCCGTGACGCTTCTGCTCCTGGCGCTCTTCCACCTGCAGCTGAAATGGACTCAGCTGGATGAGCCGCAGGGTTCTGGACCTGCTGATATCACTGCTGGGCTGTTTCTGCAGCGTCTCCGGGGTTATATGTTCCATCAAAGGAATGATAACAGCCTTTGAAGACAAATAGATAGCCAATCATGCTCTCTGTCTGTGAGTCTGCGTTTCCGTTTGCTCTGGCTGGTGGTGTTTGGTTGTTAATAAAGTTAAACGGAGCCGTGTCTGGAGGTTAATGAGCCTGCTTTGCTTCCTTCCACAAATCTGACTGTGAAATGTTATCTAGCGTCGAGTGTTGTTGTCATAATTCACCATGTTCATTGCTCAGGCACTTACCAGGCCAATCATGCATGAAAAGCACACGAGATTCTGTTCTACAGTGTGTTTATTATTCCCTCGTTGTCTATGGAGCACAGTAAACAACTTTTGACAGTCAGTTAACTTCATGTTAAAAACAAATCATAGACATACTTCTAGCAACTAATAGGCTATTAAATTATGAGCTTTTGAAACAGCACTTTTTCATAACTGCCTCAGTTTGTGTGTTTCTCTCTCCGCGTTGAATAAAATATCATTATGAAAATAGATTTGCTTCTGCAGGACAAACAACAAGGTCAAACAGTCAGTCGTGTTCAAGAGTCTTCAAGTCTTTATCAGTAACCAGTTCTTCTGTTCTCAATGAAAACCTCAAATAATAACTACATAGCTGTAGAGCTACTGGTGAATGTTACCCATCAGCCCTTGTGGCATAAGTGGCATCAGCACATAAAGAAAGTTGATAATATATGCAACATGAACTTTCATAACATGTATGGCCTCACATGCTCTGATTCATATGATTTTTCAGTAACAGATACTTCTTTATATTTATCAGAGTAACAAATGTGGGATATATAAAAAGGTTGTGGGAACATTGTTTTGATATGTTTCTAAAATGTTGAAAAGTCCAGTTTTCTTAATTGAGAACGTAGTATATCAAATATTAATAAAGTTAGAAGCATTCCGTAAGCATTACATAATGAACGTTTTGTCCTAACATCTATGTAACATTTGTGAATGTTGTGAGAATGCAGTCAAACACAGTCCACACATCTGACCCATCAAGCCAATTTATGACACTGTGGCCATAAAAATAAGTTGCAAATCACTTTTGTTCATATAAGGTCACACAGAGAAGGGAAAGCCACACACCGCAAACACACTCCAATCTCATTCACATATATGCATAGCGACTGATAAACAACCACTCAGGAACCAGTGAAGTTTGGCACCATGTCAAACATGCCTTGAGAACATCTAAATGCGTGAATCTGATTTGAGCCCAACACCAGAGAGATAGATTAGTTATTCCAGCACTGACACAATCCTTATGTCTGCTATGGAGGTACTAAAACACATGCATACACACTCACAATAATAATAATAAAAAAAATGTGTCATTTCTATACCACCAAACAGGACTTTTGCACTTTCTGCCATTGTTTAGCCAAACAGACAGTCTGATCTCTAATTAGCCTAATCTCACTTCATTGGTTGCGTCAGTGTTGCTGTGTTAAATAAATTAATTAATTAAATAAATAAATAAATGTTTTGTTTTGTTTTGTTTTTTTTTTGGGGGGGGGGGGCGGGGGGGGGGGGGGGGGGGGTCACTAAAAACATATAAAACAATTTAATATTCCTTGTTTTTCTCTTGATACTGAACTCCAGTTAGAAAAAGGAAACTATGTCTTCAAGGAAAATGACAGGCTGTGACTACAAAAATGAAATTGGACATTTTGGAGAAGGTGTGTGATGAAATCTACGAGTATAAATCTTATCCCAGCAGTGGAGACTTTTGTGAAGTATCAGTGGCACTAGTCCAAAAGCAAATCTTTTAACAGTTGCTGTGGATGGACACAAAGATTTCAAATGAAGAAAGAAAGAAAGAAAGAAAGAAAGAATGAAAGAATGAATGAATGAATGAATGAATGAATGAATGAATGGAAGAAAGAAAGAAAGAAAGAAAGAAAGAAAGAAAGATATAGATATTTCTATACTGAATATTTTTAGATGACCAACTAATGAACAGCAGTTTCTTCAGGAACAAAGAGTCTTTTTTCATAAAAGGAGGATGAAAGGATCCATAAATACACACACTCAAAAATAATATTAGAATCAATCAGTTCCAGCAGTGAGTCCTTGAGAACAGCTCCTGACAGCTTCATTTATGAACACTGGTAACAATAACATGCAGCCATGCAAAGGTGCCTCAGAATAAAGCTCAAGCATTCTTACAGGAATACTTCAATAATATAACAATTCTGTCATTATTTACTTTGGTTGTGTGAACTTTTGAACATAATGGAAACGTGTACATTTTTCTCATTTTTCCTAAAGATATATATAGATATATATATATATATATATATAATAATATATATATATATATCAAATATATATATATATATATATATATATATACAGGTCCTTCTCAAAAAAATTAGCAGATTGTGCGAAAAAGTTCATTATTTTCCACAATGTAATGATAAAAATTTAAACTTTCATATATTTTAGATTCATTGCACACCAACTGAAATATTTCAGGTCTTTTATTATTTTAATACTGATGATTTTGGCATACAGCTCATGAAAACCCAAAATTCCTATCTCAAAAAATTAGCATATCATGAAAAGGTTCTCTAAACGAGCTATTAACCAAATCATCTGAATCAACTAATTAACTCTAAACACCTGCAAAAGATTCCTGAGGCTTTTAAAAACTCCCAGCCTGGTTCATTACTCAAAACCGCAATCATGGGTAAGACTGCCGACCTGACTGCTGTCCAGAAAGGCCATCATTGACACCCTCAAGAGAGAGGGTAAGACACAGAAAGAAATTTCTGAACGAATAGGCTGTTCCCAGAGTGCTGTATCAAGGCACCTCAGTGGGAAGTCTGTGGGAAGGAAAAAGTGTGGCAAAAAACGCTGCACAACGAGAAGAGGTGACCGGACCCTGAGGAAGATTGTGGAGAAGGACCGATTCCAGACCTTGGGGGACCTGCGGAAGCCAGTGGACTGAGTCTGGAGTAGAAACATCCAGAGCCACCGTGCACAGGCGTGTGCTTTTGAACCAGAAACAGCGGCAGAAGTGCCTGACCTGGGCTACAGAGAAGCAGCACTGGACTGTTTGCTCAGTGGTCCAAAGTACTTTTTTTCGGATGAAAGCAAATTTTGCATGTCATTCGGAAATCAAGGTGCCAGAGTCTGGAGGAAGACTGGGGAGAAGGAAATGCCAAAATGCCTGAAGTCCAGTGTCAAGTACCCACAGTCAGTGATGTCTGGGTGCCATGTCAGCTGCTGGTGTTGGTCCACTGTGTTTTTATCAAGGGCAGGGTCAATGCAGCTAGCCACCAGGAGATTTTGGGAGCACTCATGCTTCCATCTGCTGAAAGCTTTATGGAGATGAAGATTTTCGTTTTTCAGCACGACCTGGCACCTGCTCACAGTGCCAAAACCACTGGTAAATGGTTTACTGACCATGGTATTACTGTGCTCAATTGGCCTGCCAACTCTCCTGACCTGAACCCCATAGAGAATCTGTGGATATTGTGAAGAGAAAGTTGAGAGACGCAAGACCAACACTCTGGATGAGCTTAAGGCCGCTATCGAAGCATCCTGGGCCTCCATAACACCTCAGCAGTGCCACAGGCTGATTGCCTCCATGCCACGCCGCATTGAAGCAGGTCATTATTGCAAAAGGATTCCCGACCAAGTATTGAGTGCATAACTGAACATAATTATTTGAAAGGTTGACTTTTTTTTGTATTAAAAACACTTTTCTTTTATTGTGTCGGATGAAAATATGCTAATTTTTTGAGATAGGAATTTTGGGTTTTCATGAGCTGTATGCCAAAATCATCAGTATTACAACAATAACAGACCTGAAATATTTCAGTTGGTGTGCAATGAATCTAAAATATATGAAAGTTTAATTTTTATCATTACATTATGGAAAATAATGAACTTTTTCACAATATGCTAATTTTTTTAGAAGGACCTGTATATCTGTTTCTCAGAAGACAAAATAAGTTAAATTTACCCTGATCTTCAAATTCAAAAAGTTTTCACCCAATATATGTATGAATAAATAAGTATATACAATAAGTATACATAAAATTAGACATACTTTTGTATGTGAACATTATAAGTATGGCAAAATCACTCTTGATATAGGATAACATATGTCATGTATTACATTTCCGTATGAGGCATCTTGATTCGGTGGCAAATTCAGTTAGCAATGCATATAAAAGCAGATATAGCTAAATCTGGTGAGTTCTATGATTTAAAAAAGGGGACAAATGTTTGCCAGTTGGGTCAGAAAAAATAAATGCAAGACAAGGCTTACACAATTTCCTTTCTGTGTTTCTAATGTCTAAATGACGAAGAAAAAGCCTTGAGAAGGCTCTAGCTCTGCGAGAAATGCTGTAATAATGTCGATGAGGTCAGCGCATGTCGACACTAAGGTTCTGGCTGCTGCTATGTGTTCTTTCTAATTAGAATAACATTATCACCGCAGATCCGGTCTAAAGCTGCTGGGACTGGAGCGGGTCTGTGTGAGTAGATCTCATTAAGCCAGCGCAGACTCAAACGCGCAAACAGATGTGCGCGGATTTGTGAACTTGGCACGGGCAGGCGAGCCTCTCAACGCAGCCAAATCCGCAGGCATGAGATTCAATACGCTTTCGTTTTTCATGGCAAAACGCCCATGTCTCAAGTGCATTCACTCTAGTTTCTGTCTTCCTTTTTCTCAGTCGTTTTTTCTTTCGTTCTCAGGATCTTTGTTTTGCAACTTCCCACCTCCGTGTAACTCCGGCAGCCCACGCGCGCTGCTGGCGCATTAACCGTGCGGCAATGTGACGTGCTCTGATTTGAGGAACCGTGCGCTGCAGGGGGACCGAGATTAGAGAGCCGTGTGAAGAGGGAGAAGAAATGTCAGCCGCTGGTTTGAAGCGTTCATGCTTCGGCTGGGGTCGCAGGATGAGCTCGAGGCACGTGGGGTCGCGGGCGCAGGGGCCCCGTGCAGTCTCGTACCTAGTGGGGCGGCAAATAATGAGATGTAATAGCCCTTCGTCATGTGTTATCAATAGGGGGAATAATACGGACACGATCAGCGAATGCACCGCAAACTCTTTGAGCGACTTGGAGGACAATTACTCAAAATCCACATCAGACAGGCCGTAATTGCAAATCCATTTACTGTGCGCTGAGAATAATGAGGAAACTGCAGAGGTGAAGAGTTTTTCCCTTCTTTCCGACGGAGCCGGTTAATGTCTTTAAACGAGGACAAATCAAATATGTTCAGCTAACGCAGCAGAAGCTTTATGATGTAAGTCTTGATAACATTTTGGGTCCCTATACGGGAGATTATTAAAGGTGGAGCTCTGGAAACTCCACTCAGACTTCTCTCATGAAATGTGCGCTTGTAAAAACCCAAGTGCTCCTCTGAGGGCGTCTGCCTTCACTTCAGAGCTGTGCTGCCAGTCCTGGGATTTGTAAGACATAGTTTGGAATACTTCTGAATCGTTCAGTGGACGAGTCTTAAACTGATGTTATTCTAGGAACTAGCTTAGAGGAAGACACTCATCAGATTGATTGATTTATCAAAGCATTGCTGGATGCCAGCACAGCCAACAGTGTGTGATTTTGGATATGGTTTAGATGTAGGTGCAATTTGAATGTGATATATAATATGTTTTTGGT
Organism: Cyprinus carpio; assembly: GCF_018340385.1. Taxonomy (NCBI): domain Eukaryota; kingdom Metazoa; phylum Chordata; class Actinopteri; order Cypriniformes; family Cyprinidae; genus Cyprinus; species Cyprinus carpio. Next base: position 2,312,133 of record NC_056616.1, on the reverse strand, counting down.
TTTAGTTAAAATCATCATACTACATATATGCACGATTACAGCTGGAAAGATGCTAACTTTATTTCCAAAATACTAAAATTATGCATAGCCTAGTGTGTCAATTTAATACACGTTAGTTGATGTCAAAGCATTTGTAAGATATGAGCAAATTAAATAGTCTAGCACATTTAATAGCATTGCACATTTAAGTACAACAGTTTGAACAAGGGATATGTAATTTTTGGTTATCAATGCCATTAAAAAAAATAAAAAATCTTTATATATATATATTAATATATATATATATATATATATATATATATATATTTGATTGTGGCCCATAATGACTAAATGGCCCTTATCTTGTGACCACAACATCCAGTCTTTACAAAACTTTGTACACATGGACAACAGGACATTATGATTTTTTTCCATGAATTTCTTATGCTTAGGGACAGCAAATTATGAATTGTCAGCAATTTATTTGCAACTGTGAATGACAGCTGTAATACTAAAATTTTCCAGAAGATATAATTTTAAGTATATTCATTATGTGTCAGTGTGAATGGCTGAATATTTCCTGATTTCCTTTTTAGGTATCTCTTTTGGGTCTAGTATGTATTTTTCCAAGCTCTTTCATCGAGACTTATCATATCAGTGGAGATTCAAGATAAATATAAAAAATATAAGAATAAAAAAATAAGATTTAGAAATATAAAGGCCAATTGTATCACCTAGCCACCCACACTGCTAAACTGTGAAAATAATAATAATAATAATAATACAGATTGATCTAAATATTTATTTATGAATAACAATAGAAAAATATATCTGTAATTTTATGATAGGGCATTATCCATTAACTTTACCGATATTTCCATTATCCCTAAAACACAATGCAATGAAGTACAAAATTGCACCTGTAAAAGATCAATACAGAAAATTCCGTACATTGTGCCCTATTTTTACAGTGTATATAGCACTTGGAACTCAGTGATTGCCTGTTACTTCTATATTTTGAATAGTAATAAAATTTAAACACCAAATCCAGTAGAAACTCTAGCTCTATAAGCAGATTTTGAAACACTTAAAACAGATGTTACTACTGTCACCTCACAGTGATTAGAGGCTGCTCAGGGTCTTTCACTGTTAAGTTGCATAAAAGCTGAGCATCTTTCCACAATACACAGTGTAAATGTGGTAACTAGTATTGGCCATGTCATTTTTATTGGTGCTGCATGTGATATACATGTTGTAATTGTATGCAATTAATTACAAAATGTAGAGGATAAAACAACATAGTTTGATATTTTTGTATGTGAGCTCCACAGGTTCTTGGCCTCATTGTACTTGTTTGAATCCAATCATTCTGATGTTGATTTATTATCAATGCTGTTCTTTTTAGCTTTCTATTCATTAAAGAATCCTGAACAAAATGTCACAGGTTCCAAAAAATATTAATCAGCAAAACTGTTTCCAGCCCTGATAATAAATCAATATATTAAAATGATTTCTGAAGGGACATTTGACTCTGAAAACTGGAGTAACAGCTGATAAAAATTCTGATTTGCATCACTTAATTAAATTATATTTTAAAGTATAATAATTATGTATTATATATGTATATAACCTCTGATACAGAGAAGAGTGAAAACTCCTCACATGACCGCTACTGAACATCTGAACATAACAAAACAAATGCACATTGACAAATCTTCTTCCGTCTGTTCGGAAGAAGTTTTTCCTTCTTCCGTTTAAAAAAAAAAAAAATCTCTGTCCACATGAAAACGCAAACAAATGCTATGAAGCACTGTCAAGAGCATGCCAATCCAAAATGTGGCAATATAATCTCAACCGTAAAGCAATGTTGGCCAATCAGAAGCCTGAAAAAGTTTCCAGTAGGCGGAGATAACAATGTAGGCTCCAACGTCACAAGCCAAAAAATCCGGTTTCGCTGTCTACACCATAACATTGCAACCAGAGTTTTTGAAAATCTTCACCCTGGAAGGTGTTTTCTAAAATGTTCAATTTCAGTGACCTGGTGCTCTGTTTGCGTGTGGACAAACGGCCAAACCATGTAGAAAAAGCTGCGGTATTAAAAATAACCATGTTTATGTGGACAGGGCCTAATAAAGAACGAATCATTCAAACTGATTCGCGAACCAATTTACTGGTTTGGCAAATGGTTTGATCAAGCCTTTGAACAGAATTCAAAAGAATGAATCATTTGCGAAAGGTCATCGCTCATTGCCCAGAGAAAAGTAGACTGTGCGTTTGGAATAAATTGAAGCATTTTTAAAGGGATCATATGATGCGATTTCAACTTTTCCTTTTTCTTTGGAGTGTTTCAAGCTCTTGGTGCATAAAGAAGTTCTGTAAAGTTGCAAAGACTAAAGTCTGAAACACAAAAAGATATTCTTTATAAAAGTTAAGACTCGTCCACGCTCTCCTAAAACGCCTCGTTCTAACACGCCCCCATGTCTACGTCACGATGTGGGAAGATGTGCATAATGCCGCCCTCAAATATTTACGCAAAGAAAGAAGGCGTAACTTTAATTCTCGCTGTTGCCATCGGAACCACGTCATGGAGACGCTGTTTCATTGTGAAAGCGAAGCTACTTTGTTTGGCCTTCCAAAAGAAGACACAACTAGAAATCAGTGGTTAAGTTGTATTTACAACATTGTTCCAGAACAGTTCAACACAAATATTCAGATGTGTGCAGCACTTTTTATGGAGGACTGTTTCCTGATCCTGAGAGAGAAGACTACAATGCCAGCTGTTCTGACTCACAGCCTGTAAGCACGTTTACATATTTAAAGGATTTGCCTCTGATGATTCAAACGTGAGTTTTGAGCAGTGTAGAGCAGCGGTTATCAATTCCAGTCCTCGTGCCCCCCTGCTCTGCACATTTTGTATGTTTCTCTTATGGCTTCAGACGTTTGTTCTATTCGAACGTAAGTGCCCTGCGAAGTGGACATCACAGGATATTCCACCATAATGGTGAACATGTTTCCAACAGTTCGAAGCGAACGTATATGTTCCATTCAAAATGCATTTAAGCGTGCGAGACGTGAATTTAAATTGTATTTATTTACAGAGGTATATGATGTCACACTTGTCCGTGTGTGAATCCCTGAATGAATGTTCCCAATCCGAAGTGAGGTAACTTCAACAGATTTCCCCTGCTCAGGGTGTAGGGAGCAATGAACACTGTGTAGAGACCATGTCAATGGGAACACAGTTCACTCCTAATGAGCTGATTATCTGAATCAGGTGTGTTAAAGAGAGACATGCAAAATATGCAGAGCTGGGAGGCGCGAGGACTGGAATTGAGAATCGCTGGTGTAGAACACATGCTTTTCAGAATGAGGAGCTTTGTAAAAAGACTATGCGTTTCAGAAAGACAGGGCATAGAGGAGAAACAATGATGTACAGTATGTGGAAAATAGTGTTTTTTGAACCCTAAAACATAAACACATTGCATTACACCAAATACAAAAAATAATGTTCTTTTTAGCAATATCATATGACCCCTTTAAATTGTATTGCATTAAGATAAAGTAACGAGAGGAACAACACCCACAGTAACGAAGTAAAAGTAGTTTTTTCACTAAAAATGTACTTGAGTAAGAGTACATGTACCCATCTTTAAATATAATCTAAAAGTATTAGTTACCCAGAAATTTTACTGAAGTAAATAATCATAATGACACCACACAGTAGAGGATTTTTTGGACAAAAAATAAATACAAAAAAATCGTTTGCCACAAGCCTTGAATCGGCCGACATAAGCATGACAAATCTGTTCGGTGTGAATCAAAGATGTTATCCCAGCAGCAGATAGACTCATACCATGTATAACACATTTCCATTGTCTTGTTCCGAGTTCTCTTAATTCCTTTGGTTTTGGAATGCCCTGGAATGCCATATGATGTCCAATGAGAAAAACTATCAGAGATCCAACAGAGGGCAGTAGGCCTCAGTTGCTGCACATGCACTCCCAGAACGACCCAATTCAAAAAGCAATTATCTGAGTGTGTACTCCTGGGCCGATGAATAGACTGCTTCTAAAGTGCCATATTAACCTAGTTGAAAAGTATCGATTGGGGTCCCTGTCCAAACGAAGAGGCACAAGAAAGCATTGGAAACAGAGACGGTGAGTGAGATGCATCTGTATTCCATTGGGTTCTATCCTACAGTCGTAATGAGGTCTTGAGCAAGCTGGGACTCTATTCTTCAGTGCTGTTTGTAGCGGGGAAGCTTTCCACTGGGCTCTTGAACTCCAGCAAATATCTCACTTTCCCTCTTTCACTCCAATATATCTCCCTGTCTCTCTCTCTCTAGTTTAAATCCATGCAGATGTCATATTTCTAAAATCTTTGAAAATATTTGAGTGTTATGAGAATATTTAAGGATTATGTTCAAATCAAAATAATGTTCCTGGTCATAACCGTACAGTCATACAGCATTTAATAGAGTAGAGTTTCACGAGAGTCTAGGGACAGAATTTAACTTTCCCTTTAAGGGGCAATATTTTCCACCTTAACTTCTTTGACTTCTCCAGTATTTGAAAAAATGGCAGATTCAGCATTAAGATTTGGTCAGATCGCCTGTCAATCAAGTGTGATTATGATTTTTTAATGCAGCTCAAAGATGTAATGAATGCATTTACACTGAAATTACAGCTGCATAAATAATGCTATGAGTTGATGTGTTAATGTTATGTATAGAATGCCTGGTTTCTGGTTATTTTTTTAATTTTATTTTTTTAAAGGTGTATAGGTTTGCTAGATACCTGAGGTATGTAAATGTGTAAGTATATTTTTCCTGCACAACTATATGTATCTGATGACTTAATATGTGCAATGCACCTTTATTCCTCGAGATGGCACTGATGATACACAATGATGATGCGATGTTTCACTCATAATTACCACAGGAATATAAATCAAAAGAATATTATCAGCAAAAATTTAACTGGTTTGAATGGCTTTATTGAGGAGCATTTACTGTATGCAGTGAAATATAAATGTCACTGTCATTTGATGTTGGATGTGGTGAATAAGCTACCAGTAATCAAAATATTGAATATGAAGTCATTTAAAACGATATTTTTGTGAATATAGTTGAGATTGCGAATATGAGCCTGATGCTGAATGTACTGTGGAATGACAATGACAAGTGATGGTAAAATCATCTGCTCAAATTGAACCCTTTTAAGTTTCAAAAGGTAAGGAAATATGCTTTATTTTATTCTTCTGTAATTGTTCTTAAAATATGAAGAGATATTTTTTGCTATTGCTGCAGTTAGAGATCCATCTGGTGGTGGTTGAGGAGATTACCCCCTACTATGTAAAGTGCTTTGAGTACCTAGATAAGCAATATATAAATGTAAAGAATTATTTTTATTATTATTATTATCTGTGCTGGATATATAGGCCTGGGTCGCTAAAGACCCGAATATGTAATAATGATTGGCGAAACATTCATGCATTTAAGGGTTAAAAATGATTGTTTACAAATATGAAACTAAAGAAGGTGGCAGAAAAACACTGTCCTACTGAGTGAGTCATTGAATCATTCATTTAACCTATCCATTTAAAAACTGGATTAATTCAGTGATGTAACATAACTCTCTGCTCTGAGATGAGCAGAGGTTCTGCTGCAGCAACAGAATAAAAACAGACAATAATATTGTGTCTAAAATGTAACTTGCTTAATATGAACCTTTTGTTTTATCTGAACTCTTATATAATTAGGCTGTTAATATATATATATATATATATATATATATATATATATATATATATATATATATATATATAAAACTCTTGCCCCAATATCTTTATCTGTTTCATTTTTGCCCCAAGCCCTCATTCATTTCTGACACTGCAAGAATTGTTCCAGACCTTAACTTTCATTGAACACACACACACACCAGAATGTTTGTGATGCTGTTTTCTGCACGAAATCAAATTCAGAATAAAAGAAGCATCACAGCAGTTCATATAACTTGTGGACTGTAGTTCAAGACTTTTCAGGCATGTGATAACTTAGCATGAGAATCAGAGCAAAAATTATTTTATTTTATTCTGAAAATTCGTTTTCTCAAAAGGCACATCAAGGTTGGATGTGAATGACATGTTTCATCATTGGCCCTTGTGTGTCATTTTTAAAAAGGAGTATACATCATATTTTTTAGATGAAATAACCCTATGTAGGGGTAGTATGGTCAATGGAAACAATAATCTTGTTCACAATAGTATTGTGTATAGTGATAATTGCCAAATCAATCAAGTTTTACAAGAGCAGGCCAGATAATGCAAATAGAAATGCATTTGAGAACAAGCCAATTAACTAATGAATGTATCCAGTGTGAAACAGAGTTACAATAAGAGAGAAAGCAAGCATGAGCGGGGATGGAGCAACATTCAACATGCAGACAGGCAGAACCGATGACCTCCCTTCCCGCTCCTGTCAATCAAACGGCCACTCTGCCCTCCCTGAACTGATGGGGGTCAAAGATGGATGTGGACAAAAAGGAAAGTCCATCTGACAGACAACAATCTCTCATCTGTGCTTCATGTGGAGGGAGGAGAGCGAAATGAAGAGTGGATGAGCACAGCGGGATCAGACGGATGACAAGGTAGTCCAATTAAAGATGGTCCAGGATCACAGCGCTCTCTCTTATCACATCAGTGGCGCACACACACGCACACGCACACACACACACACACACACACACACACACACACACACACTTGTGCTCTTCCTGTTTTATAGGGCCAATTTTGCAATTAGAGATATTGGTGACAGCAGATGTCAAAGAATACAAGCGAGAGAGAGAGAGTAATGCAGCTGTCTGTCTACACAACACTGTGATTATCCTGTGTGTGTGTGTGTGTGTGTGTGTGTGTGTGTGTGTGTGTGTGTGTGTGAAGATGGCAGAGTGAATGAGTTTGACCTTCTACATACCCATACACACATATTCAAAGATATAAAAAAAAAGTCAGTCATGAAATAAAAATTCAGCCTATCTATTTTCAAATGCATCTTACTGTGAACAATTTATCAATGCACGTCTAATTAATTTTTTTCCAATGTATATGTATGCATGTTTGTGTGTGTGCCTGGGGTGCATTTCCCAAAAGCATCATTAGCTAACTATGGTGGAAAGTTCCTCTATTGGTAATGATTGTATTTGTATTTATGTTACTGTTTGTTTTAGTTGTTCATTTAACATTAGGTGCTTCCATAAGAGAGCAACAGGGATGATTCCCTCATGTGTAACCCATATAGAAATCAAGTGTTTCGTATCAAAACTGAAGAAAAGTGGTGCAAAACTCACCTCTACAATTTAAGATAAAGAGAATGTTTTCTAGTGGGCTGCAACGAAGATTTATTTATTTATCTATTTATTTATTTTTTGCTGTTTTGCTTTGTCTTCCTTTTTCCTAATTATTTTCCTATTTGTTGTTCATATAAAAATGGTTTTAAAACAATACTGAGAGAGACAAACACTACTGATAACCTCACCAACAGAACACTGAGCTCCACCTGGAGTGGAATTCATGAAAATTTCAGCAGTTTATAGACAAGCGTCCGGCGGCAGACATACAGCATGTGTGTGTGTGTGTGTGTGTGTGTGTGTGTGTGTGTGTTGTGAGTTTATGGAGATTGGGCTCATAGGGACTCACATATTCTGAGTGTATACATTATTTTGATGCATCATATTTACATATTTTCTCTTCACGTGCTGAATTTTCACATTAACGTAAATGAGAAAGCACTTTTCACTCGACTGCGAGCGGCCAATGGGGATATTATGATCAATCTCAAATCCAAAACACAATCAGAGCCGCATCCCTCCACTGAATCTCTCTCTCTTTCTATCTGTCTGGCAGTGAAAGTTATTCCAGCACATTAAACTGAATATAAACAAAGAGAGTATTGTGTGAGAGAAACAAAAGCCTCCGGCTCCAGCATACACACACACACACACACACTCCATGCCAGCCTTATCCTTCTCTTCACTCGCTGTGAAGCGAGAGCAGTCGAGTCCTGGAACAAAGGAGCTTGAGTCCGTATGGATATGATTAAAATGCGCTTACTGATTATGATTAATGCCACTGTGAAAATTAAAAGGGAGCACATATTAGCTCACAGTTTGTCAGTAAACACACACCTCAGCAATTACTTTCTCTCTCACACATCACTCTCTCCCAAATCCTCCATTTATTGCATTTTACATACATCACATTCTAGGATCAATCCACATTTTCAAGACTGGACACATAAAATGAGTTCACTGAAAAATTAATAACTGAGGAACCCATATCAAACACTTACCTGAGAAGTGGAGAAGACATGTGGCCATCATTGTCTATGATGTGGTTTGCTTCAGTTGATTTGCTTTGCAGTAAAATTCCTAAACACCCTGAATCGGTTCAGTTTCAAAAGATATTAAGGCTTATAAAATATTGACTACTGTTATCTACTTTACAATATTTTACCCCATGGGCAAATACATTTATCTTGTTTCAAGGATAAAGAACAATAAAGAACAATTTGGCAATGTGATAAACTAGATGAAGTTGAAAACATGTAGTGTTACAGGAACCAATTTTACTTTTCAAGTATCTTGCTTTAGGAGTGTTTACATATTTTACTGGCAAACAAACCAGAAATACTGATTAATAAATTGATTTAATGCAGTAATGGTGGTTATGATGCATAAAAAGCAGCCAGCCTCAGTAATGTGTGTGTGTGTGTGTGTGTGTGTGCGTGTGTGTGTGTGTGTGTGTGTGTGTGTGTGTGTGGAGCAGTAGGAGGACTAATATTTATGCCTTCTCTGCCTCCCTCATTCTTTTATGCAGCAGCCGAGATGATGAATGTGACATGTTAATTTCTAATGTTAAAGGCTCGTTTTTATTATCACCTTTCATGTGACAAGCTCTCATTTTGTTGCTCTTCCAGTTGCTGGTGAAGATAATTACATGCTAGTTAATTGCGTAGAATCTGGATTGCAAATAGGATGGTTGGTCTTTGAAGCATAGATGAAGGCAGGTGAAGAGAATCACAGTCACCGTGCAGGAACTTCCTCAACAAAAAGTACCATGTAGTGATGTTACAGGTAGCTAATCATTACTATAGTTATGTGTTAATAGATGGATTACCATACTCTTGTTCCATGTTAGTTTAAGTGTTCAAAGAATACTGTTACATGATACATGTCCAAAAAACCCCACCAAAAAACATGGTTTTAGTAATGCATATGTAGAGCAACTTGGTAGTGTTACCTCAACTAACAGTAAATGTTCTAAGAACATTCTGGCAAGATTCTCTCAAAGTTATAAACAAACTTTCTTCCAGCAATGGTAAATTAATATTCTTTCAAAGTTAATAGCATTATCGAAACATTAGTACAAAAACATTGATTTATTGTCCTTTTTTCTGAAACTTGTTTTTTTGTTTGATGTTAGCATGTACAGGGTGAAAAGCAATGGTCCTAGTACTGAGCTGTGTGGTACTCCATACTGAACTTGGAAGTAACTTTCCCAAAATTTTTACAAAATGATCAGATGGAACATTCCTTTAATGTTTTCTCTAACATTCACATAACCACATTTACATTTAAAAAACTGCACCTTTTAAACATTCAGAGAACATAATGTTTTCAGAACTTAACTGGAACATTATAAATGGTGGATGGTGTCACATCCAGAAAACAAAACAAAAACAAAAAACATGATATCACAGTACCTCCAAAAATAAGATAACAATACCATAGTACATAGTCAAAACGCTACAATAGTATGGCACTGCAGTGCAGTACTACAGTAATTGTCAAAAAAAAAACATGGTAATACATGGTACAATGTCTGCATATCAAAAATATGGTAATACTATGATATATCAAACACACAGACACACACACATACACTCACACATGTCTGCACCATAATACTACTTTCAAAACAAGAATGTAATGTAGCGGTGCTAGTATAATACTTTACAGTTACTACTACAAAAAAAATTAATAAATAAATAAAAAACACTATGGTCTAACAGTAACACTAGTCAAAAAACAACATGGTACTAATACGGCAACTTTCAGAAACCATAATTGTACATGTGACATGAACAATCACCCTTTAAAATGCCATGTTGCATGTCCAAAATCTGTAATATTATAATAATTATAATACTAATAATAACCAAAACATTATAGTGTTGCAAATTCTTGGCACATGCCAAAAAATGGCATAACAACTGTCAAAAACAAGGTAATACCATTGTAAGCATATCAGAAATATGGCAATGCTATGGTAAATGTCCCAAAAATCTTGTTAGCACCATGGTAGTGCATCCAAAACAAGTATATGGTACTTTTTGCTTGTTTTCTACAAGTTTTGATGAGGTTTGTGAAGACACAGCCGTGGTAAGGCCTCCAGATGACTAGCCAAGCGTGCTACGCACATGGTACGCCTGTGTTTTGCTTGCTTTCGGTTTTATCATATTTGTCAGCTCAGCTGTGTGCAGGAATAACAAGCAGGCAAGTTTAATCTGCTGCGGGAGAGATCTGATGAAGGCAGGCAGCAATAAGAGCAGATCTCATTAACATCGCTGTGTAGCTTTATCCTAATGAAGTTATGGACACAGCCAAAGCAATTACACATGCAAATAGAATTAGCTAAAGCAAAATAGCGGGCCGATTGGATTGTGTTCTCACATTCAGAAATCTAAAGCATTCGCCAACCTTTTAATCAATAAAGGAGTTGATGCTTTGCCACATCCTATTAATGGAAATCCCGTAATAATTATTAACATGGGTATCTGCAAAACCAAGAAACATCAGATGAGATCGCCTACAGGGTGATACCAATATTGTATGTCTTCTTTTTACAGATTTAAGGGCAGTAGACTAAAACACTGAAAATCATGTTTTTCATCAGTATGTTTGTTTTTCATGTAATATGCATATTAGTAAAGTTTGTGGCATATATAGAATGTCAATGTAAAAAATATCTTCAACCCTTATTAACAAAATACAGCTACATAGTACTGGAAAATATATACAACACACTTTTAAGAAAATTTATCTTACATCTATTACATATAGATTTGTATGCAAGAAGTGCTGCTTATTCATGTTCTTTAAGAGATGTGTATTTTTGCCTGCAGTCTAGCACTTTTAACTTAGTGAAACTGAACTGATCCAAAAGAGTTTAAATGGAAAATCATTGGTGTTTTAATAGAGCTCAGATTTATCACAGCAGAAACGGCGGGCAGATAATTGCACAGCAGTGAAGCGCGTACCAGACCCTGCTTGATAGAAAGCACCGCCGTGCTTACTGCTGATCAATCCGGCACCTTCTCATCCTCTTTATAACCTGCTGTCAGGACAAATTACAGATGTAAAATGTGCCCCAGGCAGAGCGATGTGCGTAATGGACTGTCCAGACTCACGGCCCAGAGTGAAATGTTGTGAAAGTTCAAGTTTTTCTCTCTTTTACAGGCCGGCTGCAGACTTTGTGCTGTCCCTGAGGGAATCAGTTGTCTGTCAGAAGTACACAGTCATGTCAGACTGCCATCCTTGAGGAGCAGAAAGTATATTTATTTCAGCAGATGAATTCACAGGTTTGATGTGAGAGAATCAACAGATGTGGGTTTGGAGCAGCTGAAGGAGAATCAGAATCAAATGTGTGCAATTAAAGAAGATGTGTGTTTATTTTGTTGTATATTTAAGAAATGTTGAGGTCCCTAACTGCATGTCAAATAAACTTTTAAAATAAGCCAAACACAATTGAGGGATAAACTGCTTTCAGCTGAACTCCAGAGCAGGCCCTGGCACTAACAGATCTCAAGTAGGTGCTTTCACACATGCGGTCATATATTTAACATCATTTCTTTGTTTAGAGGTCATGTGTCAGCAGGGCCTAATGTCAAAATGATGCTTAAGGGGTTGTAAAATCCTGGGGGAAAAGCATGCTCTGTGTGAACAAAACTGTAAGATGAGCATGTACAAGGTTAAGATGCCCTGCTGTCATTGCTGCAATAGCTGATGAAATTAAGGATGATACACTCACAGCAAAGTTATTTTACATTCTTCTTTTAGGGGTAAAAAGTTGTTTGAAATACTTTTGCAAAAGTTTAATGTTAGTGAATATCCCAAGGCCATCCATCCTGTTGGAAGTGGCATCTAAATGTAAATATGTGACCCTGGACCACAAGGGTCAATTTTTTGAAATTGAGATTTATACATCTGAAAGATGAATAAATAAACTTTCCAACGATGTATGGTTTGTTAGGATAGGACAATATTTGGCCAAGTACAACTATTTGAAGATCTGGAATCTGAGGGTGCAAAAAAAAAAAAAAAAATCTAAATTTTTAGAAAATCATCTTTAAAGTTGTCCAAATGAAGTTCTTAGCGATGCATATTACTAATCCAAAAAATAAAGTTTTGATATATTTACAGTAGGAAATTTACAAAATATCTTCATGGTACACGATCTTTACTTAATATCCTTATGATTTTTGGCATAAAAGAAAAATCGATAATTTTGACACATACACATCACACATCAGTCAATTTCAGGTAGAATTAAATGCTACAAAAAATCACAGTCATCTGTGTGTTTCTACCCCTAGTTCACTCTCTTTGAATATCTGATCAGTGTTTAACCTCTCCGGTTAAACATCATAAATCAGCCTCCCTGAACACTGAGCCGAACGTGACTCTTCACAGAGATCTATGAGCAGCACTGATCACTACATACTTTCACTTCACAGCTTTAAAGTATTTTAGGGTGAAATCTTCTAAACATAGAGGGCATATATATATATATTAGGGCTGTCAAATGATTAATCACGATTAATCACATCCAAAATAAACGTTTTGTTTACATAATATATGTGTGTATACTGTGTATATTTATTATGTATATATAAATACACACACACATGCATGTATATATTTAAGAAGATGTTATGTTTATATATTAAATATATTTATATATAATATAAAATATAAGAGTATAAATATATAAATGTATATACATGTAAATATTTTCTAAATATATAATTTATGTGTGTGTATTTATATATACATAATAAATATACCCTGTACACATACATATATTATGTAAACAAAACTTTTATTTTGGATGTGATTAATCGTGATTAATCATTTGACAGCCCTAATATATATATATATATATATATATATATATATATATGTGTGTGTGTGTGTGTGTGTGTGTGTGTGTGTGTGTGTGTGTGTGTGTGTGTGTGTGTGTGTGTGTGTGTAGATAGATAGATAGATAGATAGATAGATAGAAAGATACAGTAGATATAGATATAGGCCCTGTATAAGTATATATGAGACTTTTATGTCATGTATTATATAAAGTGTGTATTATAAACTGGTTAGTTGCAGTCCTGGATGTTGATTAGTCAATACAACACTAGTCTAAAAACACAATACAGTAACAGCTACGGTATTAATATATATTCACTCTGTCACGTATCATACTGTACCTAATAATACCCTTTAGTCATGACTACATTCACAATACTGCTCATACACTATTACAAATCCATTCATAATAAAACAATAAATGAAAACACTTGATAATAAGGTCTAATTTGTTAACACTAGTTAGTGCATGAACTAACATGAACTAACACTGAGCAGTGTGTGTTTTTACAACATTTATTTGTCTTTGTTAATGTTAGTTAATAAAAACACAAATTTTCATTAATTATGTTAGTTCAAAATGCATTAAGTAATGTTAACAAATACAACCTTACTGTAAAGTGTTCTACTGAAAGCTTTGCTAATATGTTATCACAATCAAATTAAAATCAGATCTGCTATGTAATTCATCATGAATATGACAGCGTGAGATTTGCTGGCACTTTGATCACTATATGCTCATAATAGGCTATTTCAATCTTTCATTCTGGAATTTCCTTTAGATCAAACAAACACAATGATAGTGATCACAGCAGTTTTTTATGATTATTGCACTGCTATTTCATTGTGAAATTCAGTGGTTGAGGGGAGCAGAAGCTCTACTGGAGACTCAGACAGTGAGCTGATCTGTGCGCTATGATAAATTGAACAGTTGTTTGCTCTGTTGCAGTCTTGTGGTTGTGGTTGCTCATTTCTCAAAGATTTTGTGGTTTTAGTGTCTCATGGTAATATACAGAAGTAAGAGGCCACATTAGCTCTGAGTGAAGACAAACCCCATGTGATTGAATGAACCGGACACATGACTCCACAATGCAAAGTCCATAATCAATCAAAAACAACCAGAAGAAAATCAAGAGGCAAACATTCATGCAAAATTCAAGGCACAACAGATCAGAGCAGAGTTCAGCGTTCCCTGCAGGAAAGAAATATCATGTACTGTTGGAAGAGAAACACAACTCTGACTCCTGAAATATTATGGGAACATCTTCTTCAATCAATAAATCTGATATCAACAAAAGCAGTGGGTGAGTGTGGAGTGGGGTAAACTGTGCCAATCTGTAAGTTGCTCTGTAGGCAAAGAGAAATGAGGTAAGGGAACAAGTATGCCTGTTAAGAGGAAATCATCTTTAATGTACATGAAACAAATGACTTAAGTTAAAAAATAAATAAAAAATAAGTAAAGGGTCCAGTGACTCAACTTGCCCCAAAGATAGTGTAAGTCATGTCATGTCAAGAGAAATCATTTGTTAATTTAGATTTCATTTGAAAATATGAACATAAATGAGAAATATATCTTGCTAAAACACAATCCTGAACCTAAAATCTTATTTGTTGCATATTATTCACATTTTCATAAATTATCGTTTTATCTGTAGTTATATATTACATGTATTTAAATGCAACTTCATCAAGGTGTACAAGCGCTGCCCTAAGCTCCTCAAGATCTTATGAGAGATCCTGCAAGTGGTGTGGCACAGGGGCATAGTTGCAAACCAGTGAAGGCACACAGAGGGAATCTGGCTACCGAAGGAGGAGAACTCAACCAAACTGGAGCAGTTCAGATCCATCTCACTCCTCAGTGTGGAAGGGAAGATCTTCTTCAGTGTCCTAGCCTGTTGGAAGACAGACTTCCTCCTTCTTCCATTCCCCTCAAGCTCATTGACGTGACCCTGGATCGCAACCACAAACCTTGTAAGATAATGGACCTCAACCTGAACTACTATGGGAATTTCAGGCTTAAGCCTGGGACACACCACAGTTTGCTCGATTCAACATGTGTGAGAACTCTGATTGGATTCTCAGTTTTTAGCAAATGAGTCAGTGCCCCGAGAATTAAAGCGAAAGTGATTAAAACTGTAATTCGGCCGATAAGGCTGATCGTTACATATGGTGGCCCGTACGGGTAATGCTTAAATATTTTAATGCTGTGTTGATAAGAGTGTTTTAAGATGACAACAAATCAGGGTAATGCTGCTTCTTTTAATACATCTGCTGGTTTTAATGATAAATGGGTTTTACATCACTGTGAGTGTGTACAGCTTCGCGCTGAGGTGGTTGCTCTTAAAAACATTGTTTTAAAACTGGAGAAGGATTTTAAAGATTCTGTTGAAAGTAATTTTAACCGTGAAGTGTATTTTAGAGAGGCTGTGGATTTAAAATTTGTTAAAATGGAGGTATCTATCAAGGATGCCATGGCGACACTAGAGAGAGAGGTCATCGACTGTTTTAAGAGTAGAGACAAGAAATGGGCAAAACAGGTGGAGCAAATGAAAGATCCAGAAGCTGCCATCTCTCCTCCCACCGTGACGACCAGCCCAGTGCCTCCCATGTCAACCCCTGGCTTTTCTCCGGCCAACCATCCCAGCACATCTACCACTTCACAGACAACCAACAGAGCAACCGATGGAGAGTTCTGCGCCACCACTCCAACTGGGCCAGACTTCAACCACATCTTCTCCATCCTCCCCTTCTCCAGAGAGCAACTCCATCTCTCACTCCACTCCACCGACTAACAGGATCGAAGTGCAGGAACACCAGGGCTTGCTGTACCTGCAGATCCAGAAGGGGGACGACATCAACAAGATACAGCTAGTCGTCCCTAAGAACCTGGTCTGCCAGATGGTACAGCACTTCCACCAAAGGACAGCAGAGAAACACCATGGGCATCTAAAGACCATTCTGGAGATCCTGGAAGTTGCCTGGTGGTCCTCAGTCCGCAGCAATGTCTGGGCATTTGTCCGGGACTGCAAGTCGTGTGGTGTGGAGGCCAAGGAGTGTGCTGTCATTAACCCTACCAAGAAACAACCTCATCAGCCACCTCATCCCCGTTCATCAGCAGCAACATCTTCCACCAAAGAGACCCGCAAGCCGGGGGGTTGGCAGACCAGCATGGCTGGGTGCAACGTAATCCGGGGTGGACACCCAGGCTGGTATCGGATTCCACCTCTCTCTAGTGTTCCCTTAGTTTCCTCCGGCAGACTAGTGCCTGTGTGGGAGGGCCTAGTTTTATCTTACTTATTACAAAGACATTTTAAGACACACATTTTAGAGGATACCCACTACATGGCCAATGGCTGACAGTACCATTAAGGAACTAGTCTCTTCCCCGGGAGCCACACAAGTTTTAACCTGCTCAATATATTTAAATTATTTAATGTATATTTGAGTTTTAATAGATTTTCATGTTGTCTTAGCCATTTTATTCCTCTTAACCATTTTAATCTGTGTATGTCTTTAAATGAGTCTGGGTCTGTCTGTCATGTGACAGATCACATGACAGGAAATAGGAACTGAAGAGTATAAAGAAGGCAGCATGACAAACAGACAGGTTCTTTGACCAAAAGCTGGACTGAGGAGTTACCTTTGTGGACTTACCATTCCAGAACCTCACTGTATTGGATTTTCACCAACTTTGGATTGTATATACACCGGTGGACACTTCTCACATTCACATTGGGACTTACAGCATGCTGGAATCCTTAAGGACTGTTTTAAAGGTATGGAAAGGAAAGACTCCGTGCTTTTAACAGCCTAGGACAGTGGTCTCCAACCCTGCCCCTGGAGAGCTACTGTCCTACAGATTTTAGCTCCAACCCCATTAAGGACTGTTTTAAAGGTATGGAAAGGATGTAGTCTGTGATAGATTGTATGCCTTGCCACATACGCCGGGGGTCTGAAGAATTGAAGTGTTCTTCAATCCTCTGTTTATGTGCGAGTTTGTGATGTATTGTAGTGTTCCTCAGGTTGGCTCTGGCAGAGCTGTAAGCCTCCCGGTCTACAGACCTGAAGGCTGCATCTCTTGCTTTGAGCAGGAGGCGAGTTTCTCTGTTCATCCAGGGCTTCTGATTGGGGGAAAATTTTTTCTCCACTCTGTGTAAGGTGAATGCACGGAAGGCAGCTGGACCTGACGGAATACCTGGTCGTGTGCTTAAAGCCTGTGCGGAGCAGCTGGCTGAGGTCTTCATGGACATTTTCAATCTGTCCCTGGCCCAAAACAACTGTCCCCACTATCTTCAAAACCTCCACCATCGTACCAGTACCGAAACACATCCACTGCCTCGGTACCTAACGACTTCCGTCCCGTTGCACTCACCCCCATCATTGCCAAGTGCTTTGAAAGGCTGATTGCATCCCACTTAAAATCCTGTCTCCCTGCTACACTAGACCCATTTCAATTTGCTTATCGCTGCAATAGATCAACAGAGGACGCCATCTCAACGGCACTTCACTCTGCCCTCACCCACCTGGACAGTCAAAAACACACATGTGAGAATGCTGTTCATTGATTTCAGTTCTGCATTTAATACTGTAATCCCTCCCAAGCTGATCTCCAAGCTCAGCCAGCTTGGAATCAGCACATCCATCTGCAACTGGATTCTTGACTTTTTGACTAACAGACCTCAGTCTGTTAAATTAGATAATCTCTCCTCCTCCATCATCACCCTGAACCACCGGCGTGCCACAGGGCTGCGTACTGAGCCCTCTCCTGTACTCCCTATTCACCCATGACTGCGTTCCTGTTTATGGCTCCAACACCATAATCAAATTTGCAGATGACACCACGGTGGTAGGTCTGATCAAGGACGACGATGAGTCAGCCTACAGGGATGAGGTGCAGCACCTAGCTGTGTGGTGTGCCACCAACAATCTGGAACTAAACACCCAGAAGACAAAGGAGATCATTGTGGACTTCAGGCGGACTAGGAGTCATGCACACACACCCATCTACATCAACGGAGCTGTAGTGGAGCGTGTGTCGAGTTTCAAGTTCCTTGGCATCCACATCTCTGATGACCTCACCTGGTCCCATAACACCTCCACCCTGGTCAAAAAGGCACAGCAGCGCCTTTACTTCTTACGGAGCCTTAAGAAAGTTCACCTGAGTCCCAGGATCCTTGTGGTATTCTACCGCTGTACCATTGAGGGCATACTCACAAACTTCATCTCAGTGTGGTACAGCAATTGCTCCGCATCTGACCGCAAAGCACTCCAGCGAGTGGTGAAAAACTGCTCAAAGGATCACCGGCACCCAGTTAACTTCCATTGAGAACATCTATCATAAGCGCTGTCTGGGCAGGGCAAGAAACATCATCAAGGATGCCTCTCACCCTAACCATGGACTTTTCACTCTCCTTCCATCCGGCAGACGTTACAGGAGCCTACGCTCTCGGACTAGCAGGCTCAGGAAGAGCTTCTTCCCCGAGGCCGTGACCCTTCTGAACGCCACACCACCAATCTAACCGGCACCTACTGTACTTTATTACTGCACTGGTCAAAGTACTTTACATACATGTATTTGCACTACTCATATTTTGCACATACTGCACACTGTTCTAGTTATCGCACTGTAAACTAGTTGTTACTGTACAAAGCACAGTAAAACTATTCTATAAAAATATAATTGCACTACTGTTTTTGCATAGAATTCATTTTAACAATACTTTTGCACACTCATCCAACTGTATTTATTACCACTGTTCTCACGATGCTGCTGTTCATAATGTGTATATATAATCCTACATTGCTCTGTTCATAATGTACATGCAATCCTACACTGCATTCCTATTTATATTCTGTATATACTCTGCTCAATACTTTATATAGCAACCCCACTGTACATTCTGTAAATCATAGCTTCACTTATTTTGCACTTTTTATGTATATAAAACACTATATTCTTGCACTTCTGGTTAGATGCTAACTGCATTTCATTAGCTCTGTACTTGTACTCTGCATAATGACAATAAAGTTGAATCTAATCTAATAATAATAGCCTGAACCAGCTAATCAAGGTGTTCAGGGCTACTTGATAATTACAGACAGGTGTGTTGGAGCAGGGTTGGAACTGAAGTCTGCAGGACGGTAGCTCTCCAGGAGCAGGGTTGGAGATCCCTGGCCTAGGATTACTAGTTTTATTGTGTTGTTTAAGTCTCTTGTGAACATTGTAAATACATATTTGATTTTTACTTTTACTATTGTTGTTTGACTCATCTTTTTATACACTCAAATCCCTCACACAGTTTAATCTAACCCCATTTTAAATTCATGTAATTCGGCCGATAAGGCCGTTCATTACAAAACTATTAAGTAAATGAAGGTGGCAAGACAGAAGGCTGTTCTACTATAATTTGATCTTTCCCAAGCATTCCAATATGCAAATATTTTCATAACAACATGAGCTGCTTAAAATGAATAAAGTTATCAACAATACTGATATTCAAAATGGTATGCAAGCGCCTCTTTATCTCGTATATCTCGTTTCATATATCTGCATATATCTCATCCTATATCTTGTTGTATATATCCTTTTAAATGATGAATATATACTATTGATAGCTGCTGATATAGACAGCTAACTCCTCTCACGCAGCCGCAGAACACACATGATAGTTTACAGTCAGCTGTAGTCTGAGCGGTGTGTTCAAGTGCAGCTTTTAGATTTAAATGCTGCCGACGCGAAGTGACAACACCGTCAGCTTTTGTTGCAGCTGGTTCTTTGAAGTTCTTGGTTCGTCTGAGCCTTAACTTAACATCAGAATTGCCTGAAGAAGGGAATCATAACTGGGTGTACCATCTCAGTTATCCTTTTAGCCCTTGCCATGAATATGGTGGTCAAAGCAGCAGAAATTGAGTGCAGAGGTCCTTGCTCCAAGTCTGGTGTCCAACAGCTCCATCAGAGCCTTTATGGATGACATCACGTAACCACACCTTCAGAGACAGGAGGGTGGTGGATAATCCAGGTCCTGAAAAAAAACAATATCCTTGGCAAGGAGTTTCAAGCCTGCCAAGTCCAGATCCATAGTTGGAAAGTGTTCGACAAATTCTGCTTTGAGTTGGGTGTGATTGTAATTTCATCGTCCACAGAGAAGCCTGTCAGGAGCCTTGCAAGTTCTTTAACTGCAGCCTCAGGGATGCTATGGCCATTCAAGCCACCATCAGGGAGCTGGAATCTTGGCCACCACAGTTGAGAAGTCTGGCCTACTAGGTTGATTTAAAGCCTGGCTATACCAACATGGCATCTTACCTTGCATCCACTGGCCTCTGCTGGTGTATGAAGTAATCAGGTCAACGGTGGAGACCATGGAAAAGACGGTCAGTAGCTACCTCCACAGGTGATTGGGGCTGCCACACAGCCTGAGCAGTGCAGCACTCTGTGGCAAGAGTAACAAACTCCAGCTCCCATTCAGCAGCCTCAACAAAGAATTCAAGATCTCTTGCATCAGAGAGGCGCTAGTCTGTCAGGACTCCAAGGTCTCAAGGGTGACATCGGCAGGCATCATGGTGCGGACAGGGAGGAAGCTGAGAGCACAGGAAAGCCTGAAAATTGCTGAATCCCACCTGAGACACAGGGCTTTGGTAGGCACAGTAGCTACAGGCCAGGCAGGGTCAGGTGCCAAATCACAACCCCACTATGATATACTCCATGGTAGGGACTGCCACCAGCTAGGCTGATGCTCCAGCGGATTAAGTTCTTGGGGCTGAGCGATTGGGGTTCCTTTGAGGGGAGGACCTAGTGGAGGGCCACTACTGCTGGTGGCATGAACAGGTGCTAAAGTATGTTGCAGAGGCCATCTATAGAGCCATGGCCAACAGCAATCATGGCTTTCACCGGAGAAACATTACCTTTGTCAGGGTGGGGAAGCAGCCACATCCACTGCCCAAGCTGGCAGCTGGATCTGCTTCAGACAGGGAGTTTCAAGTAGATCTTGAAAGGTAGCTCAAGTTCCCAGTCCACATCGTGCCAACTGCATGATTAGAGTTGGAGCTTAACTCTCCAAATCAGTGGCCCTCCAGGACCAAAGTTGCCCAGCCCTGTCTACACGCTGCTTGGCATTACTGGGGCTGCGAAGAGGAAAGCCATCAAGTCCGCCATGGAGAACTGCAGAAAGGGCCTCCAGATGGTTGTGGCTTAAGAGGAGTGATCCATGGGTCAGTGCTGCTAGGACACAAGCTATGGTAACACTGGCTGGGTCACTTGAGCAAGGGTGTACGAGGTTGAAAGACCAGAAACACCTGATGACCCCAGGTGTGTTCCAGCACTTCCTAGGATGTTTCTTTGATGCTTCATTACAAATGTGTAATTAAAAACATGTTTAAATACATGACATTCAAGTTTTAAAAGAAATGCCATTAAAGTATCTTTTAGTTTATTATAAATGCTGAAACTAGAATCCTACTGGGGCAGTTATGGCCTAATGGTTAGACAGCTGTAACCCAAAGGTTGTGGTTTTGAGTTTCAGTATGAGCAGGAAATATAGGTGGGAGGAGTGAATGAACAGAGCTCTCTTCCACTGTCATTACCCACAACTGAGGCTTGGATGGGTTAAATGCAGAGCACAAAATCTGGGTAAGGGTTACCATACTTGGCTACACATCACATAACTTCTTAAGTGGGTCAATATCACATTTAAAGTTCAGCTAATTGCATTGAATATAAATTTAAACTTTATAAATAACATGCAATTAAGCATCAGAAATCATTCTATTACATTTTATTATTATATTATTGTCTATTACACATGTCTATTGTTTAAAAGAATGCTAAAGTGTACTTGTTTTTCAAAAGGGGAGACAAAGCAGGTTATTTACATGGTTTTTGATTATTTTCATT
The DNA here is from genome assembly GCF_018340385.1 of Cyprinus carpio. Classification (NCBI taxonomy): domain Eukaryota; kingdom Metazoa; phylum Chordata; class Actinopteri; order Cypriniformes; family Cyprinidae; genus Cyprinus; species Cyprinus carpio. Next base: position 2,290,062 of record NC_056616.1, on the reverse strand, counting down.
GTTTAATGACAAACTGACATGTTTGTCTAAATCTGCATGTATATTGTCAGGCCTATAATTCGTTTTACTTGCTATGCAGAAAATGTACTTTTGTTTTTAGAATTAAAAAAATGCTTCTCACTTTTCATATGTATCTCTCAGTCACAAGGAGCTGTATATGATAGATATGATGAATGTGTATGAATGTCACACATGCTATAAAGATGCTGTTAAACAGGAGGACACAGCTATTGACAATATAGAATGACCTCCAGAGGCTTAATGTTTTCATTGATCAGTTACTGCATAATAAAATATTAAGGACACACAATTTTGTTTAAATGTTATTTGTTGAAATGTCATTCCGTAATGTGACATGTAAGCCAAGATGAACAGCTGACCTCTACAGGTGTTGCACAGTGATATTTACATGACTGGATCACCGCGTTAACCAATCAGAACCAGGGCTTGGATCGAGCCATTCCATTATAAGAATTTAATAGAGAAGAGGATGGAGATGAGAAGAGACATGAATAAAGAGTCGTCCGCAATCACATGAAGTCTTCTTATTGTCTGTGAGTAAGTGACTGGTCATCAGCTGGGTGGACACACAAGGAGCACTATGCAAATCTCCTGAATGCTTTTATCATTGTAAACTCTATTAATTCACAATTAACCTTCATTATCCTGCTGAAACTAAAGCAGTTCATGAAGACCAGATTCAATGCAACCACAGTTTATCACAAGCCATCATTCAGCATGACCATGATTATGCAGTGATGCACAGTCAATATCATCCAGTCTAATATTAATATGTCATTTGCATGAAGCAGCAAATCTCTAACAGAAGCTGAGATGGGGAAAATTAAATGTGAGAAACAAAGACTGCTGTAAGTAAGGTGCTTTTATTACAGAAAAAGTTTTATAAAACAGCACTATGATATTTAGGCAGACTGTAAAAAATTATTGTGATTTTAATAGTAAAAAAACTGTGAAAATGCTACAGTAAAAAACCTGTTAAATGGTTAACAGTAAGTTCCCCTACTATATACGGTGGAAAAACTGTAATAGATAGATATTTCATGTGATTTTACATTAAAATACAATTTTTTGGAAGTGAAATAGAATGTATAATTTACAGTGAAGGAAACATAAATTGACGTTCTCAGAATTCCCTGCATTGCATTTCAAATTTTATGTTTTTCTTTAAAATAGCTGTGTTTCTTCTTAGTTTTGTCTTCTCAGTTATTTTTATTTGGGTGGTATGATACATCTAATGTTGTTAAATTAATGTTTATTGCATATTTCAGTTTCATGTTTGTCACCATGATGGTGCTTAATGTTTGTGTGAATGACATTGTGAACCTATACAGTAGTCAACATTTGAAGTGGATCAAAAAAGTTAATCAAGGTTGTCCTAAGACAAAAATGCATTTTGGTTTTAGTTTATATATATATATATTGGCCTTCTCAGCTTGTGTTAAAGCTGCTTGTGGTGAGCTTTGGTTCATCATGTTACTTTCCCATCACCACCTGCTTTTAATGGTTATCAGTGTATTATAGACGTACAAAACAAATTTCAGAACTTCAGTGGGTTGGTATATTATTCTAACATTACATCAGTTAATGAAATATGTTTTTTTATTGTAAATTTAAGTTAAATCTGTAAACCCTAAAATGTTGCTACTGTATTTTTTCAGTAAAATTGACAACCACAGTTGCCGTTTTTTTTCTTTTTACTGTAAATTATATATAATTTTGTTTAAGAAAAAAATCTTAAGAGATTTATGAAATAACAATAAATTAATAGAATATTTTTGAGTGTGAATTGAATGTTATGATTTGGATACTTAATTGCATGTTATTTACAATTAAATTAAAATGTATTATACTTTACAATTATAATAAAAGCAGTAGGACTTCAGTGCATCTTTATATGTAATTTCATAATTACTTTATATTTGATACAAGTATATATTACTCATAATTACTTCTACAATTTAGTAAATTCAAAGTATATGTATTATAACTGTGGTTAAAATAATTCTGAATGTGTATTGTAATAAATCATAATGCAATACAGGCTTAAAGTCTTGAAGTGTTACAAAGAGGGCTTTTTGAAACGCAAATGAAGCGCTCATCTGTACTTTATACAAATCTTTATTTGAACAGATGTGGAGTATGAGAGGAACAGCATGTTCACAGCCAACATTTTCACATGAAAAATCATTATTGAAAAAATATCATTTATGACTGTTTCCACTTGATACTTCCTCAAACATATTAAATCTACGAATGGAAAAAAAGACTGTTGCTGTGGCCTGCTGGGAATGACAACGAAATGGAAGAAATGTGACATTTTTGTGCTGTATTGCTGTAAATCATGCCATTAGGTGATGGTTCAGAATGAGTTTACATGTATTCTGTTTGCTCATTTGTTTTTGGCTTTGGCTGAAAGGTTTGAAAAGGTTGGCTGTTTGTTTCTGTGAATTGTGGGGACTTTCCATAGACTTCTCTTAATTTAATGATATTTTTCATCCCCTAACCCTAAACCTACCCCTTACAGAAAACCTGTTTGCAATGTTACACTTTCACATCATTTCCTATTTTTAATAATTTTTTCCCATCATGGGGACCGCAGGCCAGTTCCCTATGGAAAGTCCCCACAATTTTTTGATATCCTTGTGGGGACATTTGGTCCTTAAAAATGTAGCATAAACAAGAACACACACACAAAGGTGCATTCGGCCACACATGTGAAAATGAGAGGGGCTTGGTGATAGGAACACAGTGTTTCTGTGAAAACATCAGGACACATCTTCAAGACCTCACAGTCTGGAGGATCACGCATGCTGATGGTTACAGAGACGATTCGAGAAAACACTAATATCAGTCGAGATCCCAAAAAACTAATAAAAACTCACAAAAAAGAGAGACTAATAATGACATATTCAGATGACCGGAAAATGTTATGTTTTTTATTCAATCTGAATTAAAGAATGCTTCATTTCATTCATGATTCATATATCATTAAGTTAAATCATTAACACTGATTCCTGAGCACACAATACATTTTATCAATTTTTCATATCCCCAAAGAGTTTTTCTTCAGCAACGGATGCTGAAGAATAACTTGCAATGTTATACTTGTAAGTAACTCAGTAAAGACTTTAATTGTTGTGCTTCTGAATAATTAAAGGCATGGGTTTGCTCAGAGAATCAGTGTCTTTCAGAAGTGGACTGGATTCAGCGCTCCAGACAGGACTGACAGCTGCGTTCAGCTGCGCTGTGAATAGCGTCTGCGCTCCAAACTGGGAAATGAGGAGACCAGAGGGGAAGAGAGAGATGAAAACAGTTATTTTAATAAACCTGGCCTACCTTTACTCCTCTGGTGCTATGTACACATAACCTTGTTTATCAAAGCGACTGTTTGAAGTGCTCGTCTATGTTTTTTTCTCTTTCATTTTTGCAATACCTGCAGCCTCGAGCGGCTCACTCATTCACTTTGTTGTTTGGCGTGTTTTCTTACTTTTTCTCCCTCTTTCTTTCTCCCTCCCTTCTCTTGCACTTTTGTAGCGCAGGGTTGAATTTTGGGTTGAGCCGGAGAAGAGACGCAGTGATCCTGTCAACATTCAATTCAATTCAAGTTTATTTGTATAGCGCTTTTTACGATACAAATCTTTGCAAAGCAACTTTACAGAAAATTAAGTTTCTACAATATTTAGTAGTAGCTTATCGGTGGTGATTGTCAGTTTATGTGCATATGGCAGAAATGTACAAAAAAAAATCAGTTAAAGATGTAATCAAACAGACGATGAACACTATTAACAGCAATTATTATATGATACAAACTTATAGCAAAATGTGGTAGTTCTGTATGTTGTTTCAGGGTTAGCATCATCTGAGGTAATTAGCGTAGCTGCTGTTCCAATCAAGTAAAATTAATTAGTTTAACCCAAGCTAAAGAACAATAATGCGCATTTGATCAGATATAACTGCAGTCCAAAATTATGAGATGCATTATTTGAATGCTTGGCCAAAAAGGTGTGTTTTTAATCTAGATTTAAAGAGAGAGAGTGTGTCTGAACCCTGAACATTATCAGGAAGGCTATTCCAGAGTTTGGGAGCCAAATGCGAAAAAGCTCTACCTCCTTTAGTGGACTTTGCTATCCTAGGTACTACCCAAATTCCAGCATTTTGTGACCTTAGGGAGTGTGATGGATTGTAGCGTGGTACAAGACTAGTTAGGTACGCAGGAGCTAAACCATTAAGGGCCTTATAGGTAAGTAATAATATTTTGTAACTGATACGGAACCTAATAGGAAGCCAGTGCAGAGACTGTAAAATTGGGGGAATATGATCATATTTTCTTGATCTGGTAAGGACTCTAGCCGCTACATTTTGGACTACCTGTAGCTTGTTTATTGAAGATGCAGGACAAGCACCTAGCAGTGCATTACAATAGTCCAGTCTAGAGGTCATGAATGCATGAAATAGCTTTTTTGGCTCTGCATCAGAAACAGGTAACATGTTTCGTAGCTTGGCAATGTTTCTAAGATGGAAGAATGCTGTTTTTGTAACATGGGAAATATGGTTTTCAAAAGACAAGTTGCTATCTAATATAACACCCAAATTTTTGACTGTAGAGGAAGTAACAGTACATCTGTCTAGTTGCAAATTGTAATCTATAAGATTCTGTGTACTGTTTTTTGGTCCAATAAGTAATATCTCTGTCTTATCCTAATTTAATAGGAGAAAATTATTGGTCATCCAATCTTTTACATTTTTAACACACTCTGTTAGCTTAGATAATTTAGAAGTTTCATCTGGTCTCGTTGAGATATATAGTTGAGTATCATCACCATAACAGTTGAAACTAATCCTGTATTTTCTAATAATATTACCAAGGGGCAACGTGTATACTGACAATAGCAGAGGACCTAGGACAGATCCTTGTGGCACTCCATATTTAACTGGTGTTAAACTAGATGACTCTCTGAAATGACCCCTAAAGTGGTAGCGATCGGACAGGTAGGATCTAAACCATCTTAAAGCCTGCCCTTGAATACCTGTATAGTTTTGTAATCGATCTATGAGTATGTCATGATCTATGGTGTCGAACGCAGCACTAAGATCAAGTAAAACTAGGAATGAGATGCAGCCTTGGTCTGACGCAAGAAGCAAGTCATTTGTAATTTTAACAAGTGCAGTTTCTGTGCTATGGTGGGGCCTGAAACCCGACTGAAATTCATCTCTCGCACCTGAACGCATTAGGTACTGTGCATGTGCATTATACAGCTGTTAACGTGTAATGACTGCAGGAGAGTCAGAGGTGCTGCAGGGGGCTTAGGAGGTCATGACCTCTGATCCTGAGACCTCAGCTGTGCAATATTACACACATGCACACCTACGTTTCTGTCAACTTTTCATTTTCTTTTTCTCAGTGCAGTTCTGGTCAAACTTTATTAAGATGATAAACAAAGCAATACAGATAGACAGTAAGAAAATAACTGTGACATTGTCTCTGCAACTATAGATATTAGGTGCAAGCATTAGTAATCCCAGTACAGTATGGAAATAAATTAAATCACAAATAAGTATGTGCATATTATAATGAGCAAACTTTAATGACTTTGATGTAATGATACTGTAAGTAAACCATTTATAGGTTGAAGGCTTCTTTATTTAGTTAACACTTTAAACAATACTGATTGTTTTAAAGCAGCTTCACAATAATAAGCAGGAAAATTACAGTCAATGACAAATTCTACTACAAGCAGCTTTAAAAAAAAGACACCAATGTCATTATTCAGCCCAATTTAGCTAAGTTCTGATTCATTTCAATAACTGAGTCATTCCACGAAACCGGTACGATTTGGACTCAATTTTATTACCAAAAAATATTACTTTTCTGAACACCCCACAGCATTAATGATATATTAAACTTCCTGAAAAACACATTTTCCCACCTCAGGCATCAAATCCCTATTATTATTGGTCATTATTTTAAGATATGGGCACTATTAATCTTCAACCCCGTTATGGACACTATGGGAGCTCTCTGAATATGATTGTAATGATTGTAATGAAATCAACATTTTCCTATTAATCAGATGTCCCTCACACTAATTCATTTTTTGCGCATATAAAAGTTACATAAAATCTCACACTTTTGCTATATTAAAGCCTGAAATTGAATTTTTTGTGACAGCAACCTCATCATTTTTGATCAAAGAAGTGTGTTAACGTCAGAATTTGAACTAAGATCAGTTTTCTTATGATTGCTCTGAACATTTCCGACTGAGTTCAACAAACAATAAATTACTTCTTCATAAACTTAATAATAATAATGATAATAAAAAATGTAGGTGTGACGGGGTTGAGACTAGGGTAACGGGTTGAAGATGGTAACAGGGTCGAAGAGACAAATACAGCTTAACATATAAATAGTTGTTCTCAAATTCACTGTAAGATTTTGACCAAGAAAGACAACAGATATAAATTGCAATTGAACTGAGTTTTATTAACCAGACTGCAGGAAAAACAACAATAACATAGTATACATTAGAAGATTACGAACTGACTGAATAGGTCATCAAAATAAAACATATAACTTGTGTGGCATTCAATATCTGGCCCACACCTCTTTCAAGATCTCCACATGGAGAAGCACATGAATTACACAGGCTCTGGTTTTCCACCAAGATATAACACCCCTGTACAGTGCATCCGGAAAGTATTCACAGCGCTTCACTTTTCCCACATTTTGTTATGTTAAAACCTTGTTCCAAAATGGATTCAATTATTTTCCACAAAATTCTAAAAACAATGCCCCATAATGACAATGTGAAAGAAGTTTGTTTGAAATCTTTGCTAATTTAATTAATAAAATAAAATTTTATTAAATTAAATTAAATAAAAAAACGAAAAAATCATATGTACATAAGTACTCACAGCCTTTGCCATGATAAAATTGACCTCAGGTGCATCCTGTGTCAGTACGAGACTTGGACTCAGTTGCAGGTGCCCAAAAGGTCAGTTTATTTAACAGGCTTGAATTTCAAAAAAAGGGAAAAAAAAGTAAACAAAAAAGGGACATCGGGCCAGGTACAGGGCAGCCCGGAGCAGATCAAGAAGTGCCTCCTGGACGAATTCCACTAAGAAAATCCACAGCAAGGCAGAGATAAACTGACAGAGAGGCGGGGGCGTTGTTGAGGGACTGGAACTGGTGGCCGCACCGCCAGCTGAGGCGAAGAAGAGCACTGACGGCGATCTGGGCGATCGGTGATCGCGAGCAAGGGAAGGGTAGGAGAATTAGCGCTGCCTGAAAGCAGGGGGAGAGGGAGAAAACAAAACTAAAGGATGAAAACGAAACTAGCACGATCTCTGTGTCAGGCAAAACATGAGCTGTGGATGGAGCTGAGACATAAACGAGCACAACACAGACGATCTGACACACAGAGCAGCACACGAGAGGCCCCACAGACTAAATAGAGAAGGGATTGATTGTACATAATGCAGAGCAGGTGATTGTGGCCAATAAACAAAAAATAATGAAACAGAGCGGGCGAGATGAGACGGGTCACCACGATGACACAGACAGCACGTGGTAAGTGTAAACAACCACAAGCACACACCCACACACACACACACACACACACAATAAGAGAAAAACAACAGATCAGCCCGGGGACGTGACCTACCCCCCTCCCCAGGAGCGTCCCCTGGCGCTCCAGGGAAGGAACCTCCACGCTGCCGGTAGAAGTCCTCGATCAGTGACCGATCCAGAATATCCTGAGCCGGGACCCAACTCCTCTCATCCGGACCATATCCCTCCCAGTCCACCAGATACTGAAATCCCCGACCTCGACGTCTGACATCCAGCAACATTCTGACAGTGAAGACTGGGGAACCTCCACTAGACGGGGAGGGGGAGGGTTAGTAGCAGATGAGTTTAAGGTGAGAATGAAAACACAGGCTTGACCCAAGAAACATGAAAGACTGGGTGTACCCGACCAAGTGTGGGAGGTAACTTGAGCTTTACCGCCACCGGACTCAATACCTTGGTGATCTGATATGGCCCAATGAACCTGGGGGCTAACTTGCAAGAAGCCACCCGGAGAGGAAGGTCCTTGGTAGACAGCCATACTCTCTGACCACATACGTAGCGGGGAGCAGGAATTCAGTGACGGTCAGCCGCTGCTTTGGTTCGTCTGGAAACCCATGCCAAGGTTTTCTCAGCCTTCCTCCAGGTGCGGCGACACCTGCGTACCCCATGACGAAGGCTAAGGCAGATGGAACAGCAGCATCGGGCTCCTGTGAGGGGAACATAGGAGGTTGAAAACCAGTGGAGCACTGGAATGGGGACATACCTCTGGCGGCCACTGGCAAAGAGTTATGGGCATATTCAGTCCAGGATAACTATTGGCTCCAAGAACTCGGATTATGGGACGTCAGGCAGCGGAGAGCTTGTTCCAGAACCTGGTTTGCCCGCTCGGACTGCCCATTGGTCTGAGGGTGAAAACCTGACGACAGACTCGTAGAGGCCCCGATCTGTCGACAGAACTCCTTCCAGAACCGGGAGACAAACTGTGGCCCCCTATCAGAAACCACGTCCACCGTAAGGCCATGAATCCGGAAGATGTGTGTCAACCACCACTTGAGCTGTCTCCTTAGCTGAAGGCAATTTGGGAAGGGGGATGAATGGGCTGCCTTAGAGAAGCGGTCCAACACCGTCAATACTACGGTGTTACCCCTCGATGGTGGAAGACCAGTGACAAAGTCAAGGGCTATGTGTGACCAGGGGCGGGAGGGGATGGGGTAAGGGGTGAAGCAGACCAACAGGAGGCTGATTAGAACTCTTGTTCTGGGCGCAAACTGGGCAGGCAAACACAAACTGCCTGACGTTCTGGGCCATGGATGGCCACCAGAATTGCTGGCGGATGGCAGCCAGTGATCTCCTAACCCCAGGATGGCAGACTAACTTGGATGAATGCCCCTACCGGAGGACTTCAGGGCGCAGCACAGCTGGCACGAAAAGTCTACCCTCTAGGCCACCCCCTTGGCACCTCTCTCTCTCAGTATGGCCTCCAGTACTCTCCTCTCCACATCCCAGGAGAGGGACCCCACCACAATTTCTTTAGGGATAATGGTTTCTATTGATGCACCGGTTCTCTTCATATCCCTGAAAAGACGGGAGAGGGCATCAGGCTTTACATTCTTGGAGCCTGGGCGATACGAGAGAGAGAAGTTGAACCGGCCAAAGAAGAGTGCCCATCGGGCTTGGCGTGAACTTACCCTCTTGGCCGAACGGACGTATTCCAAGATTCTTATGGTCCGTCCAAACCAAGAAGGGCTGTACTGTCCCCTCCAATCAGTGACGCCACTCACCCAAGGCCAGCCTGACCGCCAACAGCTCCCGATTCCCTACGTCATAATTCCGTTCTGCTGGGCTCAGGCGGTGAGAGTAGTAGGCACAGGGATGTACCTTCCCATCTCTGGGGGACCTCTGAGAAAGGACCGCACCTACTCCAGTCTCGGAAGCATCCATCTCCACAATAAACTGACGTTCAGGGTCTTGAAACGAAAGAACAGGAGCAGAAATTAATTGGGACTTCAGGTCATTAAAAGCCTCCTGAGCTTTCAAATTCCACCTGCATTGCTTTGCGTGAGTCTGGAGGTGGCCACTCGGCTACGGCCCTTACCTTAGCAGGATCTGCTTTGATTCCCTCCGCCGAAATGATATAGCCCAGGAAAGGAACTGACTTGGATTTGAAAACGCACTTTTCTCCCGCTTTAACATATAGCTGGTTCTCCAGCAGCCGTTGTAGCACCTGGCGCACGTGTTGAGTGTGTACCTGAAGTGAAGGAGAGAAAATGAGAATGTCATCAAGGTACCAAAGACAAACTTGTTAACCATGTCTCTCAACACGTCATTAACCAGGGCCTGGAAGACAGCTGGGGCATTTGTCAGGCCAAAGGGTAGCACCCGGTACTCCTAATGTCCCGAAGGAGTGATGAATGCTGTCTTCCACTCATCCCCCTCTCGAATCCGAAGCAGATGATAAGCATTGCGGAGGTCCAACTTACTGAAGACCTTGGCTCCCTGCAAAAGTTCAAAGGCAGATGACATTAAGGGCAGGGGGTACCTATTCTTAATGGTGATGTCATTCAAACCTCTGTAATCAATACAAGGGCGCAAGGAGCCATCCTTCTTCTTAACGAAGAAAAATCCTGCACCAGCAGGAGACGAGGAGGGACGGATGAGACCGGCATAAAGGGGCTCTCGAATATATTTGTCCATAGCCTCTCTTTCTGGACCAGACAGTGAATATAACCGACCCCTGGGCGGAGAAGTGCCTGGGAGGAGGTTGATGGCACAATCATATGGCCGGTGAGGAGGCAGGGACACCGCCCTGGACTTGCTGAAAACCAGTCGAAGATCGCGGTACTCCTCCGGAACCCCGGACAGATCAGCTTCATCCACCTGCACAACAGGAAACACAGCACCAGGAAAAGAGGCAGAACCCAAACAAGACTTAAGGCAAGACTGTTTCCAAGACAAAACTGAATTTCTGGCCCAATCCACGTGAGGACCGTGCTGTACCAACCACGGGTGCCCCAGAACCACTTGGGCACTCGGGGAATCAAGAAGGTACAGCTCGGTTATCTCATGGTGATTGCCCGAAACGATAAGACTTACAGGAGGGGTGAGGTGAGTGATGGTGGTGATAGGAGAATCATCAAGAGACCGAACAGAGATAGGAGTAGCGAGGGGAATGGCAGGAATTTCCCCATTGCTTAGCCAGTCCCGTGTCCATAAAAATATCACCAGCCCCAGAATCCACCAGGGCCGTACAGGAGTGACTGGAACCTTCAAACTGAACACTCACAGGAAGAAGCGTGCGGGAAGAGTGGGGGAAATTAAGAGGAGATGTGCCCACCAGAATCCCCCTGGCTACTGATGGGTCCTGGCTTTTAGCGGGCATTTGCCTACGAAGTGTCCGGCCCTCCCACAGTAGAAACATAAGCCCCAGGTGAGTCTCTCTTGCTTCTGCTGAGGAGTGAGACGCAGACGTCCCACCTGCATAGGTTCAGGGTCAGCAGGGGATGGCAGAGGCAGGACAGGGGTGGAGTCGCTGGTCATTTCTTTCACCCTCCAAGAGGTGCGAGCAGACGATTGTTGGCGACGAAGGCCGCTGCTAAGGTTTTGAACTCAATGGCAAGCTCAGTCACTGAACGGCCTCCTTGCCGTAGCTGTGCTAGCTGGGCTGCCGCCTCATCACCCCGAGCAGAACGATCAAATAACTTGACCATCTCTTGTCGGAAGTCCTCAAAGGAAGTGCAAAAGGGAGCCCGGGCCTCCCACACTGAAGTTCCCCAGTCACGGGCCCTGCCTGTGAGGAGGGTTAAAACATAATCCACCTTAGTCTCCTCCTGGGCGTAACGGCGGGGCTGAAGGGCAAAGACTAGAGAGCACTGAGACAGGAAGGCTCTGCAAGAGTTGGGGTTCCCATCATAGGGAGGTGGATTGTTGGCATGAGCTCAGGTCATGACGGGGAGAGGAAAGACTGGTGGTGTCCTCCGTTCTGGCAGATGTCTGTCTGCGAAGTTCCTGGAGCTGTGCAGTCAGCATGTTCAACTGAGCATTAAGGGACTCAACCTCCCGGGACGTGAATGTCAGCTGGGAGGCATGCTGGCCCAAGAGAATGCCCTGCTGGGTGACTGCTGATCTGAGGGGATCTGCACCTGCTGCGTCCATGATGGTCAGATCGTTCTGTCAGTACGAGACTTGGACTCAGTTGCAGGTGCCCAAAAGGTCAGTTTATTTAACAGGCTATAATTTCAAAAAAAGGGAAAAAAGGTAAACAAAAAACTATCCAGGTACAGGGCAGCCCGGAGCAGATCAAGAAGTGCCTCCTGGACGAATTCCACTAAGAAAATCCACAGCAAGGCAGAGATAAACTGACAGAGAGGCGGGGGCGCTGTTGAGGCGGGGAACTGGTGGCGCACTGGCAGCGAGGCGAAGAAGAGCACTGACGGCAATCGGTGATCGCGAGCAAGGGAAGGGTAGGAGAATTAGCGCTGCCTGAAAGCAGGAGGAAGAGGGAGAAAACAAAATTAAAGGATGAAAACAAAACTAGCACGATCTCTGTGCAGGCAAAACATGAGCTTTGGATGGAGCTGAGACACAACACGACGATCTGACAACAGACAGCACACGAGAGGAGACTAAATAGAGAAGGAGTGATTAACATAATGCAGAGCAGGTGATTGTGGCCAATAACAAAATAATAATGAAACAAGAGGGTGGAGACGGGCACCACGATGACACAGAAGCACATGGTAAGTGTAAACAACCACAAGCACACACCCACACACACACACACAATAAGAGAAAAACAGACAGATCAGCCTGGGGACGTGACATCCTGTTTCCACTGATCATCCTTGAGATGTTTCTACAACTTGATTGGAGTAAACCTGTAGTAAATTGAGTTGATTGGACATGATGTGGAAAGGCAAACACCTGTCTATATAAGGTCCCACAGGTAACAGTGCATGTCAGAGCACAAACCAAGCCATGAAGTCCAAGGAATTGTCTGTAGCCCTCCGAGACAGGATTGTATCGAGGCACAGATCTGGGGAAGGATACAGAAAAAGTTCTGCAGCATTGACGGTTCACAGAAGCATGTATAGTCTCTGTTACCCTTAATGCAGCTGTTCTCAGTTCCAGTCCTCACGCCCCCTGCACTGCACATTTTGTATGTTTCTCTTATGGCTTCAGACGTTTGTTCTATTCGATCTATTTAAAAAAAAAAAAATTTGCATTTATTTTTGGCCATATGACAGAGATCATATATTCTATTTGTCATATTTCTGTTTTGCATAAAACTGAAGAATATTCTGTACATCCTATACTGTATTCTAAAATGATCTGATATTAACTTTTGCATTAGGGTTGCCGACTTCAGAAAATGAAAATAAGGGACAGCTGTGATTTTTTTTTTTATAGGAAAATAAGGGGACAGAATGAGGGACGCTCAAAACATTTGTTCTGTACCACATGACCATGTCATTTCCATGTCTACAGTTAAGTATGTGTATAAAAGGTGTATAAAAGGTTCTCAGAAATAATCACATTTGTTTTGTTTAACCTAGGTATAATTATTCTAAAAATAAAGTTTAATGTCATACAAAAAATTACATGCATGTTATACACAAAGCATCGGCCTGAGTCAATTTTACCACTATAGAAATCTGATTGCACGAGTGTAGTAATTTAGGAGGTGAATATACTGTGAAATTACACAACATATGGCATAAAATTTTAAAGTATAACAATTGAATATCTATGAAACTTAAATCAATAAAGCATTTTTTTTAAACAATGACATTTAAGATGTTGAACTAAAATGTCGGGCCTAATTGCAACCATATAGCCTATGAATTCATGAAAATGAATATTTTTCAATTAAAGAGAACTTGGAGTGTGTAGGCTGTTTTTGTTGCTTGTGTTTGTTCTTCGATATTAATGAGGTCCAGGTTTAGGAATATGCTAGAAGTTAGGGTTACTATTTTAAAAGCGTTAGCTTGAGCTCCGCTCGCTGTGAAGTGGGAGTGACCAGGCGGCAGAGGATTCTGCGAGGTCTTAATGCCTTCCTTGAGTGGCTACTGGCTACGTTCACAATTCAAACAATAATTTGTGCAAAAAGAATGGTCTAGATCAGCCCTTCTCAAAGCCCAGACTCCGGTCCGGATCCAGACCAGGAGGGAATTCGATCTGGACCCGCCTCCACTTTGTATTTCAAGTGCACTACTCGTATCAGTCAGATCTCCATGGCGCGCACACACACACACACACACACACACACACACACACACACACACACACACACACACACACACGCACACACACACAAACACACACACACAGGGGTGCACGAACCAGTGTTGCAGTTTTTACCGACTTTTTTGTAAGACAATGCGCATAGCAACTAGCGACATTTTGGATAAACCTTTTATCTTTCATTCAATAGAATAATGTCACCGGTTTCACCCCATGAGAGCAAGGTTTTTCCGGAATGGCAGAGTTAGCAGCAACTGACTGAGCAAGTCTAGTGAATGAATAAGTAGCTACAAAACAGCATTTCCAAAAACCTATCACTGTTGACTGTCTGTGCATATGAACATGAATGTAGTTCGCCTGTTACTGTTAGGCCTAAATATGCACATATTTTGTTATAAATAAAGTAATAAATTTCACTGCTGTATAACAGCGTATTGCAGTTATAATTCAAGATTTTTGCAAGTTAAGTTGAAGTGACTTTAGGTTACATTGAAGTACTTTTTCAGAAACAGAAAATATGTACATGAGAAACTGGTTAATTGGGCACTTCTTTGGGTTTTTTAATTGTGTAGTATTGTAGTTTGTTTATTTATGTTGATAAATTGTTGAAAACTTGATGTTGAGTCATTAAGCTTGACAATTACAATATCACAATATTAATAATGTTATAGTGATAAAAGAAGGTGGTAACTTGCCCATGTCTGCTCACAATGTTGTTCAGAAGAGTTATATGGTGTCACTTCCTATTAATGATGTCACATTAGGATCACTTCATTATTTTTTTATGGGGGGAGAATGATTTGTGTAACGGGGTTGAGGGGTTACTGAGGTACTGAACTAAATAATATGATTTTATTGAATAATCATGAGTTTACTTAGAGAGAGAGAGAGAAAAAAACATTACCAGCAAAAAAGTACAGATAGATATTTATGAGAATAGCAAAATGTATGGACTTGTATGAGGGACATGGCAAAATAGGTGGGGTCCACTGAAAAAAACAAGATCATTTGTAATATATATATAAAATGTATGTCATGTTTTTAAACCTTATTAAACGAGACATATCAATTAATACAAAAAGATTTTAAAAATAGATTTTGGTGACCCAGTAGATAAAATACACTTAAAAAGGTCAGAGGGTTTCGTGGAATGGCTCATCTGTGTAAAGTAAATCAATTGAAGCAATTTCAGTTCAGCTATAAGAAGCTTCATAGAAGACAATGATGTCCTTATTCAGCTCAGTTCATTGTAATTAATCATTTATTAATAATGAATCAATTATGAATGACTTTGATTCAGCTATAAAAGAGCTCTACAGAAGACAATATTGTCTTCATTTAGCTTTAAGATTTGTTTCCATCCAGTAGCGTCAGTTTTTACGATTTTTTTAAACCCTGAATATCTTTTTGTTTGAGTCGACCAATCAGTTTGAAAAAGTTTGGGGCGGGACTTTTTGTTTGTTTGACCAATGGAACACGGGGCTCATATATCAGCCTTGAAGCACCCGCCTTCTTCCCAAAACCCCGCCCACAATATGTTTAATCTGCTAGTGTCACTCAAAATGACTGACAGGCAGAAAGGCTTTGCGATTGGCCAAAAAGTGCAAGCTGCTTTTGTTTTGCCGTGTACAGATCCTAGTGCGGCTGAGATTTTTTCACACACCTTTTCCAGGCAGGTAGTAAGATTTTACGCATGGTTTTTAAACAAAAGCTCTTTCAGCACATTAAGTGTTTGAAGCTGGATTAATTGCTGAAAGCTGTGGAGAAGCAGAAGACTGTAGTACGCACGCAGTCGTTTCTCCGCTGTGTGTGTGTGTGTGTGTGTGTGTGTGTGTGTGTGTGTATGTGTGTCCGTCAGTAGGGGGCGCCTGTCCCCTCGCGAAAAGCGCCGGTGACGTCACGGCCCCTCTCTCTCGCAACTCGCAGCGCAACAGAGTATCGGAGCGAGCGCGAGACGCGGAGAGAGAGCATGGGGCGCGCGGATCGGCTGGAATAAGAAACATTTCCCAACACTTTCATAAACTTTCTCAACTCGGCCGACAGATATGGATACCATCATTTTGAGCATATTACTCCTGCATACGGCGTTTGGAAGAGCAGGAGCCCAGTACATTCCCGGTAAGTGCCTAAAGATTCACCTTTAACGAGCCCCGGAGCGGACGAGCAAAAGTTTCCGCGGCTGTTGCGTAGAAAGCGTGCGCACCTTTATGTGTGGCACGAGCCCACGTTTACACCTCACAAGTTCATTTGTGTGTCCAGGTGGCTCTTTTGGCAGGGAGTGAGCGAGGGGTGCTGATGGTTTTGGGCTGGAGAATAGGGACACACAGGTATCAGCTACGGAGTGAAAGTGCTCCACCGAACCCTACTGACCCTCCTCAGCTGTTCGCTCGGGGTTTCTGTCGTGATTGGGAGACGATTCTAATGAGAAATGTCCTTTTGTCCAACAACACGAAAACTAGATTTAATTTCTAACGACTCGACGAATGGTTCAGTAGGACATCACAGGGAATTCAACGAAAATCCCAAACTCCGGAATCTCCTTGAACAGTCTCGTAGGAAAACAGTTTTCGAAGTCGTGGTAAAAAGTAAAGGGCTATTCATTTAAGAATATAAAAATATGTGAGAATTTGTTTCTTTAGAATGTTATGCTTCCATTAGCGTCCCTCGGGATTGGCTCCACATTAATATGAATTCCCACAGGATTTCTGTGCGTAATTCTCGGGAAAATAGAGAAAACCTGATGAAGGTTTCAAAATCCATTTTTTTTATTTTTTTTATTCTGTTTATTTGGTAATGATGTTTATTTCAGGAGTTTGTTGCAGAATGTTTGTTTGAGAGTCAGAATTAATATATATAAATAATAATTCTATATATATATATATATATAATATATATATATATATATATTATATATATATATATATATATATATTAGTTGTTATTTTTCTAGGATAGAGGAGTTTTAGCTGGAGCGGTTGTTTTTATGCAAATATGAGGATAAAGTAGAGCTGTTGCTATGTTGAAATGCTTTCAGATGAGTTTAGAGCTCAGATGAGTTTAGCTTTAATAGTGTTTCCAAATTTTTCTGAGTTGACTCACGGTATCAGATATGAAATTACAACATGTGAATCACGTTGTTCTTGCTACACTACTACCAACATCATCATTATTACTGTTGGTCTCTTTGTAAATAAAGAACATGTAAGAGGTACAAGGTTTTCTTATTTTTAAAGGTGTTTTCTTTTGAAATGGACATTTTGTATAAATCATAAAAGTTTCTGTTTTCAGACAAATGTTTTCCAGCACATCTAATCTTGTGATTTGGGGTGATGCTCACATCTGTCTGACTGTAACCGTATCGCAGATCGTCTGGTACAGCTGCCTATGTAATTGCTGATTAATTAACCAGTGAGTCTAACCCTCGGATTAATTCTATTAGAGTAATCAAAAACAACGGATGACAAATGGCAAATTACGGGAGGCTGAGATTGATTAGTGAGTGGTGTAATTATGCCAGCGTGTTATGGAAATGAAGAGGGGGATCAGCGCTCGCCGTGAATGAGCGAGATAATCCCTGATATAGCTCTCTTTCTCTTTCTCTGGACGCAGCTCAAATGGGACACGCGGAGAAAGGTGAGTCGTAAATCCACACCGCTATCATCATCACCACTGGCATCATCATCATCATCATAAACATCTGTCCAGGGCATCTGTGTCTGAGTAATTGACCCGGCGGCCTCGTCCTGATGTGCTGCGGGTTTGCGTGACTGTGAGCAGCAGGGATGCACACAAACACATCAACGTATATCATTCAGCTGTGTTTACCCCCCAAATGCACACTAACAGGAAAGCCGTCTCTTCCCAGAATTCCCTCACAATCAGCTTTCAAAGCAAAAGCAAAGCTGTAGTTGTGTTTGTGATAATAAGCCCCGTCTTGATTCTTTTACTCAGATACATTCAGAGTAAATTTCATTGCAGGCTGTCATAGAGACATGATTACAGAGAAGGACAGAGGGAAAGTTTGCTTTTGGATTTCTTTAGAGGAGTTGGCGTGGCGACTTTGAAAAGGTTTTAAAGGAAAGCCTTGTGAACGGCATTTAGACACAATAGCAAATTCTGCACATTTCTTCCCCCACTGCTGCAGACTGCGATTACAGGCATGTGTGTGTGTGTGTGTTTATGCTTTTTCAGCCGAGGGAAAACAAGGTCTTCCGTGTGACTTTAACAAGGCATTTGTGCATGAGTTGTGAACGGCTAGCTCATGATTTGAATATAATGCTTAGCCTTTCAGGTCGTTATTTTGGCCGATTCCGCGCCGTCATCGGTGTGGACGTAATGATAGAGACGGGATGTGAAGTGATGTTTAGTGAGTCTGAGGAGGAGTGGAAGAATATGAGCGTGTGTTTTGTCTTCCACACCGAAGGTTTTCACCCCTGAGTGCTGAGATTAGGTGTAAAGTAATGAGCCTGATGCTCCTGGAGAACAGCACTTGACTGCCTGTCATCTCTGTGGAGCTTTTTTCAACATTGTATTTTTTCAACATGTAACAGCCAACAAGAAAACAACAATTGATTTTATCTATCAGTCAATCTGATTAGACGATGAAAAGTCACTATATAGAAAAAGAGGTGGAGCAAGTTGTCTCATTTTGATGAAAGCATGCTTAAGCAAACATTTCAAATGTTTGGATCCTTAGGAATCTGTACCAGTGAATCATATTCCCAGTAAGAGCTGGAACGTGACTTAAAAATTCTGTCATCATTTACTTATCCTCAACTGTATGAATTTCTTTCAGCTGTTGAACACAAAAAAATATATTTTGTAGAATGTAGGTAACAGCTGACGGTAGCCATGGACTTCCACAGTGTAAAAAATACTATGGAAGTCAATGGCTACCGTCAGCTGTTACCTACATTCTACAAAATATCTTATTTTGTGTTCTGCAGATGAAAGACAGACATACAGGGTTAAAACAAAAGTGAGTTAATAATGGGTGAACTATCTCTTTAAGAAAGCAAATAGTGTCAAATTAAGTCTCAAGTTGACTTTAAAGGCAACATCTTTTGGCGTTTACAATAAAATATTATTGGTTAATATTAATGTGTGCCAAAAGAAAGAGGTTACTTTT
Organism: Cyprinus carpio; assembly: GCF_018340385.1. Lineage (NCBI taxonomy): Eukaryota > Metazoa > Chordata > Actinopteri > Cypriniformes > Cyprinidae > Cyprinus > Cyprinus carpio. The sequence goes on along the minus strand of NC_056616.1, from coordinate 2,271,106 downwards.
TGATTTTGATTTTGATTTTGATTTTTTAATATCATGCACAAGACCAGAGAGAGACATGAAAATGAGAAGGGTTTTCATGTGAATGTGTCGTGCTCTTTTCCCATCTGCAGAGCAGTATGTGCTTGTGTTGCTGACAGGTCACAGAGGGCCTTGTGTCTGTGTTAAATCACAGCTCTGTCCGCGGACGCAAGTTGCTTATCACAGCAGCTGCGAGAGAGCGCCGCGCGTATTTTGCAGACTCGCTACAAAATCTATTTACAGCAGAAAGGTATTGTCTTCGGACAGTGTTTTTTTTTCCTAGTTGAAGTTTCTCAGATTATGCACAAAAAAATCAATACCTGACAAGTACGTCAGGCGCTTTAGTGTTTCATCTGATGCAGCTGTATGGATTTTTAATCCAGTCCTGCATAGCGTCACATAGTCTTCTCGGCTCATGGCATGGTTTTGTCACAACGAGTTGATGCTCAGTGAATGTGAATGAATGAAGTTATTCTCATTAGAAACTGAGCTCAGCTGTCAGTGGTTAGGGTTGGGTTGAAAATATTGATTTCCTGATTTAATCGATTTCATAAACTGATATTGATTCTTAAATGGCAAGAATTGATTCATGTGGTTTTCAGCTGATGTGTGAACAAAACTTACAAAACATTATTTGTAGCATGCCTCCAATCCAATAATCACAATAAGCTTTGTTAGTTTTGATGTGAAACAAAGTCTCAGCTTTCAAATTCTGTAAATTTGTATTGCGAAATTCAAACATTAAACATGGATTTAGCATTAATGTGTCATGATATAATGCCTCAGTTCAAGCGGCATGTGAACTGATCATCTCTTCCTCTTTACTACTAGTTACTAAACACGAATGAACATCAGAAGAACAACATTTTAAAGAGGAGCATCTAGCCTGTTATTAATTTAGAAATAACAATTAATGCACATTTGAATACATCTGAAATGAAGACAAGTTTTTATGACATTTACTGTTTAAATGTTTGCATTTCGACAACAAATTGGAGTAAAAAGAGAAAGAGAAACTGCCTAATTATTGGCTTATGTGAATAATATAGCCTACCATTAAGTGAAAAAGATTGAACGTGAGTATTTAGATACTACATGCTATATGTGACCCTGGAGCACAAAAGCAGTCTTAAGTCTCTGGGGTATATTTGTAGCAATAGCCAAAAATACACTGTATAGGTCAAAATTATAGATTCTTCTTTTATGCCAAAAATCATTAGGTTATTAAGTAAAGATCATGTTCCATGAAGATATTTTGTAAATTTCCTACCTTAAATATATCAAAACTTAATTTTTGATTAGTAATATGCATTGCTAAGAACTTCATTTGGACAGAAGATGATTTTCTCAATATTTAGATTTTTTTGCCTCAGATTCCGGATTTTCTCAGTCAAATATTGTCCTATCTTAACAATTATATATCAATGGAAAGGTTATTTATTCAGCTTTCAGATGATGTATAAATCTCAATTTTGAAAAATTGACACTTATGACTGGTTTTGTGGTCCAGGGTCACATATATGACACAACATCATAGGCGTTTTATGGAATACATAGAATAATCATCATATTACACACATTAGATATTACATGCAAATTAATCAACAGTAAAATTGCCCTTCAGTGAACAACTGTTCTGCAACTCTTCTCTTGTTAAAGTCAGAGTGCTGCATGACGTTTTTGGAGAGACGTGCGTAGAAGCTCAAATCATTTGAAAGAAGAGGATAAATAGTGATGAATGCCATTCTTTGATGAAGTCTGTAAAGTGTAAATTATGTATTTTCCTGAGGGTCACAGGGCTCAAGGCGCTGTGAATGACCGTCAGAGAAGCACATGCATTTCAAGAGAGAGAGAGAGAGAGAGATGAGGAGAAGAAAAGATGTGAAGAGGAGGCTGTTTGCGCTGCACTTTGTGGATTATAGCAGTAATGGGCAGCAGTGCTGTAAGCTCCTTTAGAGAGCTGACCGACCCGTCCTGAGAGCCACAAAGAAGGGAAAGTCGGATTGAGGATTTGGTCATTAGATTGTTTTTGTTTTATTTTGTGTCTGCTCTGTCCCCGGGCTTTAAAGAGTGCAGTGTTGTGATTTGTGACCGTCCTGATATCCATAAAGATTATGATGATGGTGGTGATTATCAAATTAAGCCCGCAGCGCTCTCTTTGAAGGAAAACATCCTCTCTCTCTCGCTCTCTCTCGCTCTCGCTCTCAGCGCTACGCCAAAGGCTGTGTGCTGGCGTCATGTCGTTACTCTCAGGAGAAGTGTGTTGCTCTTTCAGAGCTCAGGAGACTTCATGAGCTTCTCAGATTGCTACTTATCAAGTATCAGTTTTGTCCCAGGTGTTTCCTCTGTAAATACCTTAGAAGAAATAAAATGAGGTAGTTGCCTTTGGAGCTGAGTTTGATTGTGATTTTTGACGGCAGAATTTGATGTGAGAGCACAGTTTGAGATGTGGTTGAGATCTCTTCTCAAACTCTAGACATAGAGGAGACTTTGTAGGGCTGGACGAATAATCGAAAATTATTCTAAACCAATAGCATATTTACAGTACGAACCTTGTCAGTGAACTATGAGGGCAAATAAAATAAGCGTTAATCATAATCGATGGTAAAATGTTCAACTAATTGAGATTTAGATTTTAGGTCATATTGCCCAGCCTTAAGACTTTCTAAAGAAAATGCTTGAGACTGCTGGAGGAAACATTCGAGAAGTGGGATATTTATCAGCAAGCAAACATTTATGATTAAAAAGGGAAATATTGCAATAATAAAGAGATCTAGCCTATATTTTTTTCTCATTATGTTGGTGATTCTGGGCACAATTTGAGATGCTCTAAACTTATGCGGAGCCATGCGAGTATTTGAGTCTTTTGTTTAGGAGAAAAGATCTGAAAAGCAGGAGACAGCTCTAATCAACTCAATTGTTATAGATTTCTTTTTGATTTTCTCTTTATGTTGATACATCTGAGCGCAGTATGAGATTTAAAATAGACATGAGAGTATGCGAGTCTTCAGGAGAAACATCTGAGAAGCATTTCGTCTCCATGTCATCTCGTTTGTGTTTTTTTCTTCCCTGCGGGCAGATCTCAGAGCGTTTCCTCCAGCGAGAGCTCTTGGCTCAACCTTCAGCTGTGTTTAATGCTGCTAAAATCACTCCGCTGCCTTAATTTTACACAGAACGGTTGTCATGTCCTCTGACTTCACGGCTCCAGAACGGCTCTTAATTGTGATCGGCAGCTCCCTGTGATTTTTTATTTTATTTTTCACCTGGTGTCCGTGTGAGCGCATGCTGAGACAGGAGAACGGCTGACAGATGTGAGATGAGAGCGAGCCGGTGTGAATGAGAGTGGAAATGAGAACCAGAGAGAGCCCGTATGCCTCGCCATGATTCATCTGACTGGAGTCAGCTTGTCTTATATCTGTGTCAACACTGTGACGTTTTGGAGATATCAAGTTTGAACACGTCTAGGTGTGTGTGTGTGTGTGTGTGTGTGTGTGCGTAAGCCTAGTTTTGACACGTCTAGGTGTGTGTGTGTGTGTGTGTGTGTGTGTGTGTGACTCACAGTGATTTACCTGTCTTTCATTCCCGGCTCGTTTTAGTCTCTAGCATCCTCTCAGACTTCAGCTGGAATTAAGGTGTCTGCACTCACAGCATCACAGCTCAAACTGGCCTACTTTTGATGTCTGACTTTCACTTGTAAAAGCTAATATAGCATTTGTAATGACACTATATTGAAAAATGACAGAAACGGGATTTTTCCTCAACGGCTCAGGAGACAAATCACTCTGGTGTACTATTGCAGTACTCTTTCATCACTGTAACCTAGCTGGATTAAAAATAATATTAGTTATCATTAATTAAAAATGACTTATTAAGGGCATTTTAGTCATTTATCATGTTAGTCATTAAAAAAGACTTTTATTTTGTTTTTGAATTTTCATTTATATGCATGCATCATATTTACATTTCTGAACATTGTGTTGTGGTTTAAGTTTTTTTTCTGATTTGTATAATTAAATAAATAAAAATAGAAATAATAAAAATATATTTCTGCATATTTATTTAGTAGGCACTTTTCTTTTTCAAATATTAAAATATATAAATATTTATTCAAAATATATACATTTTGATAAATAAATAAAATATGCTTAACACAGAACAGGTAAATATAACACAGTGTATGTATGTATAATTTCAAGCTTTTATAATATAATTATGAATGTAATAATGTTAGGCTAACCAGTTTGAGACCAGGAAACTTATATGAGTTTTTTTTTTAAATGTATGAGTGAGGATTTTTGGCCGGTTTAATTGCTGTAAACTGAAGTGCCGAGCGTTTTCCTTTAGGCAAACAAACAGAAAAGCAGGGCATCTGTTCCTAAGTGTTTTCAGCCTACTTTACTGCATAAGGTCAAATGTTTTAGGGAACAGCTGTGATCGCCTGAAGGGAGAGACCGCAGGAAGAGTCAGCACAGGTGGCACCTCATGGGCGGGACTCAGCGCTGTCAATCAAACACATCTGCATTCATCTATGTTTCGGTAGGGAGGAGTGAGCTCTGAGAGCTGCGGCTCTTGATGTCACTAAATATTCAAACAAAACAATGCCAAATATGTGCTGGTCAGTGGTTTGGAATTATTAAGATTAGCTCACTAAAGCTGCATTTATTTGATCATGAACACAGTAAAAATAGTAATATTGTGAAGTTATTATAAATGATAACTGTGATTTTTTTTTTTAACCATTTAAAAGTTTGGGGTTTGAAGAAATGAATGCTTTTATTCAGCAAGGATGCATTACATTGATCAAAGGTGACAGTAGACATTTAAAATGATGCAACATTTCTATTTCAAATAAATGCTGTTCTTTAGAACTTTCTGTTCATCAAAGAATCTTGAAAAAAATAATGTATCACAGTTGCTGCATAAATATTCAGCTGTTTTCAACATTGATAACCAGAAATGCTTCTTTAGCAGCAGATCAGTATATTAGAATGATTTCTGATGATCATGTGACACTGAAGACTGGAGTAATGATGCTGAAAATACAGTTTTGATCACAGAAATAAATTACAGTTTAACAGATATTCACACAGAAAACAGCTCTTTCAGACTGTAATAATATTTCACAGTATTGCTGTTTTTACTTATTTTTAATCAAATAAATGCAACCTAGGTGAGCAGAGGTTTCACAAACATTAAACATTTTAATAATTACAAACTTGCGCTTAAGCCCAGGATGCTGAAGAAGAACTTCAACAGTTGCAGACCCACTGGCAGACAAATACATATTTGCTTGGTGATATTTCTCATTTTACATGTCATTGATCAGTCCACATGAGTTTCCTCCCTAGCAGCAGGAGCATGGAGCGTAGAGATGATTTTCTCATTATGCTGGTGTTAATTGATGCTAATAAGAGGGATGTGAGAGCCCTTGATCTCACGGTGTTTGTCTTGCCTGCTGTTAATCACGTCACCGTCCCGGGGCCTCAGGAGACGGTGTGTCTGCGCCGAACCCCTCCAGACCCCTTCCTCACACCTTCACACTGGAATTTACAGCCCACGCTGAACAAAAGACACAAGGCTTTCTACTCAGACCCTCGTTCATCCCCCACTCCAGACCATTCAGCCTGTGTGTAGTGTTGACGTGAATTACAGTCGAGGTCAAAGCACAAAGGAAAATGCCTTTGCATGAACTTCACCGTTTCAGTACACTACCAGTCAAAGTTGTTGTTTTTTTAAATGTTTTTTAAAAATTCTCTTTTGCTCACCAAGCCTGCATTTTTAATCCAAAGTACAGCCAAAGCAGATTTTTAAACGTAATCTTTTCCTGTGATTTCAAAGTTGAATTTTCAGCATCATTACTCCAGTCTTCAGTGTTACATGATCTTCAGAAATCATTCTAATATACAGATTTGCTGCTTAAAAAACATGTATTATTATTATTATTATTATTATTATGATATTGAAAATAGCTGAGTAGAATTTTTACAGGTTTCTTTGAAGGATAGAAAGTTCAGAAAAACAGCATTTATCTTTAGAAATTAAGCTTTTATTCCTACACAACCAAAAAAAAAATACACTGATTTCAAGCTTTTGAATATTGTTTATAATGTTACAAAAGCTTTTTATTTCAGATAAATGCTGATCTTAAGATCTTTCTATTCATCAAAGAATCCTGAAAAAAAACTGTTTAAATATTAATGATGATAATAATCAGAAATGTTTCTTGAGCAGCAGATCAGTATATTAGAATGATTTCTGAAGATCATGTGACACTGAAGACTGGAGTAATGATGCTGAAAATACAGCTGCACATCACAGCAACCAATCATGTTATTAGATATTGTTAGCATGTTAACAGATATTCACATAGAAAGCAGTTATTTTAAATAGTAAACATCTTTCACAGTATTACTAATGTTACTGTATTTTGGATCAAATAAATGCAGGCTTGGTGAGCAGAAGAGAAAAATCTCGACTAGTAATGTATTTGACAATGTTAGTCATCACTGCATTTCTTGATTTGATTTGAACGTGTTATGGTTTCATCTGGAACGAACCGCTCTGATAAAATGTAGGTTACTTTAGTTGTGTTGCACTTGTACAATAGTCAGTGAATCTGATGAGTGTGTTTCTTTTCAAACAGAAAACAGGTCACAGCTGAAAAGAAGAGCACAATTGATCTGACATGCTTTATTTGACTCCTGTAGTGTTTTTTTTTTTTTTTGTGTGTTTTTTTTTTTTTTTTTTGTGTGTGTGTGTGTGTGTGTGTGCTTGTCCACTGAAGTTTGTGTTACACTGAGTTTTGTTTACGTGGTTGTTTTCTTGTGGTTGTGATAAGCTCTCGCTGATGGCCAAATACAACACAGGGAAAGACCGAAAGAAATGGGGTGAGAGCAGCCGTCAACATGTTCCTGTAAACTCTGAGTCTCGCTGTGAGTGAGTGTGCGTGTGTGTGTGTGTGTGTTCCCAGGGTCCCACTCTCTCTTTCTTTTGGGCCACATGTGGTTTAGGTTAACCACAGCTCATTGTGTGTGAACTAACATTAATGGGGTCATTTGGGCACACCGGTCGATTACAGGATTTTAGACACAAAAGCAGTGCTTTCGGCTGCATGACATAAATGCCAGACAAACAGAGAGAAAAGAGATGAAAACACAATCCAGAGGAGCGTTCAGTTACTTCGAGATTTATAGTGAAGTCTCATCTTTCTCTCAGATCGTTTACACTATTAAGAGAAATAAAAACAGACACAAATAGAATTGCTGTCACACAGATCAGTTCATCTTGGACATGTCTAGATATTTGCTTTTAGATTGCATGCTTCTGTCGTTTCGGTCTTTTTTCCGTCTCCGAATCACCAGACGTCTCCATTTAGTCTCTGTGCTTTCTAGGAGAAACGTTTGAGACATTACAGAGAACTTACTTGGGATTTATCTTTCCTAAAAGTGACTCTACTATATTTGAGTGTGTGGCTGTAAATCACTGTCTGTGTTTAGATAGTTTTGTGTATATCATTTGTCTCTTGGCTCATGCTAAACCCAAACTCAGCACAGAGGGAATGAGAGAGCCTGAGCGACAGGGAAGGAGTTTAAGCTCAAATGGTTGTGATGGTCCTGCTGAGAGACTGTGAGAGATCTGATTAACACAGTATGACAATCGTCTCTCTCACACACACACACACACACACACACACACACACACACACACACACACACACACACACACACACACACACACAGCATTCGTGAGGATATCTCATAGACACAGTGGTTTTATACAGTGACAATATTTGCTAAAGTTCACCAATAAACCTGCTCCTCTCACTGACCTTTTGGTATCAGGACATGCAGATATCATGATTTACACTCTCAGAAACCGACAGCAGTATCCTTTCAAAAGGGACTAACATGTACTTTTAACATTCTAATCTGTACCTTTAAGCGACTCATAAGTACCATTTAAGGGTAAATAATTTTAGCTCAGTTATAGCATTGTACTTTTTTGAGAGTGTATGTTGTTTTTGAACATGATAAAGAAATAAAAACAGTTATATTTAAGCTCTGCTGTCTCTGGACATTCATTGTTTGCATCCTGGGTTGCCTTAAAATACTAGTGAACGTGTGTTTAGGACTTCATGATGCTTCTTCTTCTTCTTCTTCTTCTTCACTATCTGCTCTCCTACATTAAAATGCAGTTATGTGAATAAATGCCTATGAAGACTCCGATAAGATATCTTTACAAAACAAATGTGAAGCATTTCAGTAGAAGCATTTATATCTATATAATCAGTGTCCAAGCCTGTGACTAATTAAACTCTGTAGCATATTTTTTTAGAAGAGTACTTATTATGAAGTAGTGTAATATACTGTGTGAAATGAATGTAATTAATTGCTTGCTATTTGCAGCTAAATGAAAACTAAATTTCAATTAATAATAAATGCAAATTAGTTGAGTGCACTTAAGCAGGACTTCAGTACATCTTTATACAGAACTTCATAATTCTATTGTATCTGAAATATGGTTACAGTGCTACTGCTGTCAACACATCGAAATAATTGTACTTTAAAGCGTGACAAAACATAATGATGACATTATTACAGGGTGCAATCTTTAAAAGTCATGAAAGTGTCTTTAAACACACTTATATGGCTTATATTTAATTAATATTATATTATCTGCAAGTACAGTTTTCTAAAAGTATGTTTTTAAGATTTGAAGTACAGTACAAGTGTACATTCAATTAAGCACACTTGCGTAATGTATGTTAAATCTGGCTGTGTGTTTAGACGGCCTTCTCTAAGTCTGCTGGTTTCCTGTGTTAGATAAACACAAAAACAGTCCTGTTCAGTGCCTATGAAAAGAGTGTGTGTGAAAGAGATGAAATGAGGGAAAACCAAGTGTGTGTTTACTTCTGAATGAAGATTGATGAAGGTAATTACATGCTAGAGTTCATTCTTCAAGAAGTAAACCCAGAGATCTGCAGCATATCACACACACACACACACACACACACACACACACACACACACACACACACACATACACACACACACACACACACACACGGTGTGGCTGTTTTACAGGATTCAAATGCAGTGAAGGCAATTAAAAACAAGGGCAGTTAACTTCAGTGAACACAAAACACGGCTGTGATGAGTAGTTCCTGCCGTTATGGGAGACTGTGAAATTTAGACTTGACCTGAGACCTCAAGGGGCCGTTCACACAAAACATGTTTTTGCACTCCACTGCACTGCTTTCTGTAATTTTTCAACATAAGCATGTGCTAGATGGTCGTGTTTGACCATCACATTTGTGTGTTGTTTTTTGCAGCTCTTGAATTTTTCCAACTCCATTTTAATGCACCTTGCATTTTTAAATGCCAAAACACAGTCTGTGTGAACAACCCTAAGACAGTTCAACCTACTGAATGTGTGAAACAGTGTGTTTAGTGTTCAGTCGTTTTGCTGTAATGAGTTCTTCTCTTCTCTTCAATATATGCTGAATCCAGCGGAGTTCACACACGTCTTTCTGTGACTCATGCTGTAATTGTGTTAATGAGAGCTGAATCAGAGACATTGATTTGATGTGTCATTATTGAAGCGCACAGCTCACAAGCCCACACAGGTTTGTGTGTGTGTGTAGAAACGCATGCTGCATGAGTAAAGTCTCGCAATTAATTGGATAAAACTTCCTAATTTAGTTATTCTGTGTATTAAAAAAAAAAAAACATGTTGTTCCATATCCTGCCCAATGTTCCCCTCCAAACTAATTTAAAGACTATAAAAAAACACTCTAAAGTATGAATGTAGGGTATGGTGTACATTATGTGCTCACAAAAGTTTATTAAAGTTGCATTTAAAAGAAAGTGCACAAAAGTACCATATAAATAACTAAATAATAAAGAAAAAGAACAAGCTCTGTGAGATAAGAGTGCAGGAACACAAAGAAGTACCTTACTGTCATTTATCTGTCCTGTAAAACCACCTCTTACATTCACATCCCATTACAGTTACAGTTCCCATAAAATTAGCTTTACCTGTGTTAACTAATTAAATTCATCTCTATAAACCTACTTAAATATAGTGTATTTAAAACCTAGATTTAATCTCCAACTATATATACTGAATATATTTAAATAAATACAAATATATATACCATACCATAACCTCACGATTGAAGTGTTTATTAAAGTGTTCTTGTGTGTTTGTCAGTGTGACTCGTGCTCTTCTGCGTCCGGCCTACGCCATAGGCTATGCGTCAGTTTTCATTTATACTTCTGTGCTGTTGTACGCATCGATGTGCAGTACACATGCAGACCGCTAGTATGCTGTGTCACACACATGTTGCTGGTGTAACCCGCAGTACCACGGCAAAAGCCGAAGAAGAAGCGGCTCGTCGGAGAAGCATTATAGCCGTGACGGCAGCAAATAAATATCAAATCATTAAATCATTATTTAAAACTACAAAAGGAGACAACAACAGAACAGGAGAAGATATGGCATTCTTTCAGTCTCCACAAGGACTTGTACCACAGCAGATCAACATTGTTGGTCGCGGACAACAAGTGATGTATAATGCTATGTAGTATAATAGATGATAAGACACTTGTTCTTTGCTTTGTTTTATTTTATATAAGAAGATCTAACATTAAAATATGTTAAAGGGCACATTATAAACACACACCAAACTCAAGTACATACGGAGGAAGGGGTTCTAGCAGACCAATCACAGTGCTTGCGGTCCGCGTAGAATTGACACGCGGTTCGATTTTTGGAGAGGTGCACGTCAGGCTACGGCGTAGGTGTAGGTGTAGGGTGTGGGTTTATGTGTAGGGTGTGGGTTTGTTCGTAGGCTGTGGTATTGAGTCTGCGTTGTGTCAAATGCTTTATTGTATTTTATTTTTGGTACAGAAGTGTGTTTTTCAGCACTGTGAAGTGGGATTACTGATGCTGGTTCTCTGTATACATCACGCAGACCCAACTGATCAATAATAAAATTTGCTGTTGACAATTTTTATTATGGATTATCATCGATCAGTTGCTGCAGCCTCCAATCTTGTGTGTATAACACGGAGTTGGTTTGGGAATGTGTGTGTGTGTTTGTGTGTGTGTCGAGCGGCGTTAGCCCATCTTGAGTGATTGATCCCCCCTCCCCTGATGTTTGATCGTCACTGAAATTGTTTTAACTAGTGTGACTGAGATCCCACTTTCACCTTCCTGTGGGCAAAGGAAGTCAGAAGTCCAGAAATACTCTCTCACTTTCTCTGACCCACAGGCCTTTCGATCTACCATCAGACATGAAACATGCTGAAAGGTCCAGGGTAATTATTAACTAAAACCATATAATATATATAACCATATAACATTTAACAAACTTAAATAGTATATCAATTGTACAAAAATGTTGTACTTTCTATCATTTGTCATGTGACGTAATTTCCAACAAAATCAGGCCAAAACGAAGTTCGTTTTGAGTTTGTTTCGGCAGTTCGAAGCAGCTGACCAAAGCGAACTTTCTGGGGGTTCGTTTTGGCTCCCAAATACCTTTGAGCTTCCATTGGTCCATTGCGGTTACGCAGTCGGTGGGTGTGTTCTGAAACTCCACCTTTGACGTGACAGTTTTTTTCCCAGTTCGTATCTCATTCACCGGAGGTCAGGCAAGAGAACAACATCTCCTAGTCACTAGCAACATGAATACACTGGAGTGTTGAATAGGTGAGCTGGCACAGGTATATCCGCACCTGTACAACCGCTCGCGGAGAGACTTTAAAGATTCAGAGAATGTATTTAATTCCTAGAACGAAATTTCAACGAAGCTTGGTGTCGACGACCCAGGGTTATGCAAAAAGCGACGTAGAGAAACATCAGATGCAAGTTTTCCAAAGCCATGAAAAGAATGAAAGGAAAGAGTAAAGATATAAGGTAGCAAGTACCAAATAGATGTGTTTCAAAAACATAACACACCATACTGCTGCTGCTGTTGTTTTTCTTTCAATAAGCGAATTGAAAGGGTATACAATAAATGAAATGCCAAATGAACATACAATAATAAACCTTTGTTTTTATCAAAAGTAAATCATGACACCACATAAAATATAAAAAGTTGTAATAATTTATCCAATTTAATAAAATAAATGAACACTGATAAAAATAAAGTAACAAACAGGTTTGTGTTATTGAGATGACTCCAATATTTGTTCAACATCATGCTAAAGTTTTCAGACTATGAGCCATTCACACTTCCCATAAAGGACTGATTGTGGAAATAGAATGGTTCTTTTGTATTGCAAACATGCTACTTGACTCTGAACTGCTGCTAATCATTATTCTTTTGTCTAGAATATTCTGACCGTTGGTGCCCGTCTCACACCTAGATTGCCTACACTTCATCATTTCATCATTGTTGTGTTAACGGCATAAGCGCGAGCGTCTCGACACAAGTTTACATTAATCTACACCCCGCCTCCAGCAGTGCGGGGGTGTTGGAAAGTTTAGAAACAGTATAGCATCGCTCAGCCTTTTCAAACTTCTTTTTGCCTCCAAACGAAGAACAAAAATTAACTTCGTTTGAAGTATACTGGGGCCTTTAAACATCCCAACGTGACACTGATCACACAAAGAAAATAACAACGTGGCTTTATTATTTTATAGTTTTCTTCTTGTAGTGGAAGGTAGAAGTGTCTTGGGGTGAATGCTGTCAGGGAAATATGTGAATTGTAATATTTTGACATTAATAAAGAGATGAAAGGAAATATTCAAGGCTGATGTGCTTCAGCAGAGAGTTGAGGAGGAGGATGCTGAACGCTCCCATATTCAGCAGATAATAGATGTCCTGTCTTTCATGCTAAGTGTGCTCTGATCCTCTCATAATATGAGCGAGCGCTTAACTTCAGCCTCTTAGATATTGCTGGAATGTGTGAATGTGTTTTCTTTGGCTTCTTGGAAGAGCTCTTAGTTAAGCTCAAAGCAGATTTTTTTTTTTTCTAATTTTATAGCAAAATAATAATAATAATAAAAACATTTTGTGAACAAATTATACATTCACTGCATCACTCAGTCAAGATCCACATGATGGAGTGTGATGTGTAAAGTTATTGCGGTTAACTGTGTTAAAGTCAGACTGAACACACTCTTGAATGAAAGCCAAACTCTTTTAAAGAGAACTGAAAGTTGTTTATTTGTGAAATTTAAAAACTTGTTTATCAGTTTGCACAGCGATTGACATGATTATCAGCATTTATATGCTACTTCATTTCAAACAGTGACATGTGGAAAGTTTCAAAAAATGGATTTATGAAGCAACATACAGGACAGTATCTTCAGGTTTTATCACTTCATCAAACATTTTGAATTTCATTACAAAAACAACGAGGATCTCAGTTTGGGTCACATTCAACTAAAACTGAATAAAACTAAACTAAATAAAAATATCGGTCACTTTATTTTAAGGACCAATTCTAGTAAACAGAGAGAACTGGTCTTTATACTAAAGTGTTACCAAAATACCTAATTGACAAAAGTATAAAAAAATTGATCAGAAACAGTAATAAACTGAGTTAATGAGAATTTAGTAAATAATGCTATTTTTTTTATTTTTTATTTTTTTAAGATAACTGACTCTTCATCTAGAGTTTGATTGACAGGGGATCTGAAAAAGAAAAGTATCTTACACATTCCTTCTGTGTTATGTGAATGGGTCAGAGTTGGGTTTCGACTTTAGAGCTTTGAGAAGCTAGTCCTCAGTGTCTTTGACCACATTCTTCTCTTTCTGTTCTAGCCTATGATCTTCCTCAGGCTGACGGCCATTTTAAATGACCTCGTTTTTGTCTCTCTGTCCATGAGATGACATCAGCCTGGACACTTCGGCCATCTTGGCTTGTGTTCAGTCTTTTCTCTCGTGTTAGAAAAGTTTGACCCAGTTAGACTGGCTGCTGGGCCCTTATCATGGCCTCTTAGTGTTTATGGAAAAGCTCGTCTTGGCCACATATTTAAGCTTTTGGAATAAATCTTGTGAAAGTGAAGATCTGAGATCTGACAGCTGTTGAGAAACACCACATGTGTGGGAAATCTCGGTCTTTAAACTTGCTGTCAGATGCCAGTTACTTCATCTGTGCCACAGATGTGCAGATTTTGCCACTGTGTTACTTTATTTGTCAGAACATTAGGGTGGTTAAATGGAAATGTTTGCTATAGGTTAGACAAACACTTGCTGTTTGACTAGTTAGTACAGTTTAGTGAGTAAATAGTAAGGTAATCCCAAGTATTAATTTTTAGTGATTCCAAAAGTATTAAATTATATTATAGTAAATTTGTGACATAGTTGTCTTATATTCTTTTTCTATGAACATAGTAAAAGTACTACCAAACAATCAACACATAAATTTTAAACGTGGTAATTTTTCTAATCAGTCACCTTTTTATTTGGGCAAAAAGTGTTGTAGATGGGTGTACTGTACTGCATTGTGTGTGTGTGTGTGTGTGTGTGTGTGTGTGTGTGTGTGTGTGTGTGTGTGTGTGTGTGAGACCTGCTGTAAATAATTGGTAGGAGGAAGTGTGTGTTCATAATCTGCTACTACATTTGGACAGAAGGTGTGTGTGTGTGTGTGTGTGTGCATTTATGTCTGTTGTTTATTGTTATGCTTGAGCAGATAAAGTGTCATGAGTGTGTGTGTGTGTGTGTGTGTGTGTGTGTGTGTGTGTGTGCATTTATGTCTGTTGTTTATTGTTATGCTTGAGCAGATAAAGTGTCATGAGTGTGTGTGTGTGTGTGTGTGTGTGTGTGTGTGTGTGTGTGACTCTGTGTGTTTGTGTTTGTGTGTGTGTGAGGGTCGGGCTCCTGTGCTGCCATATGGGATTTGGGACCGGAGGTTGTGATCAGGGGGCACTTCCAGATGGCCCTTCCTCTTCCTTCTACTCTTCCACCCTGCTCACAGAAGATGGACAGCTAATGTCACTGTGCTGTGTTATTCCACCGCTCCACCTGTGTGTGTGTGTGCTGCTTCACCAGTATCTGAGTCTTTAGAGGACACACAATCAGTCCTACAAATATCGTCAATATCAATTCCATAGAATAAAGCAGGACAGTTAGCTAAAAACAGCATGCAATGCTAATAGTATAACAGCATTCTCTTTTCACTTAACTTGAGTTCAGTAAGTGAGTCAGAAGTTCATTAGATGATGGATACGTCAGACCGCTATCATAAATACGTGAGTCTTTTTGTACAATGCATGTTTGTTTTTGAGTGCAGCCGGTGAAGAAAACTCAATAAACCAATGTCTTCTGATCTCTTCGAATTCAATTTACACTGAAAAATTCTTGGGTAAATATCCATTGAAATTGATTGAATGAACTTAAGTGAGAGACACTATTTAAACATGTATTTACACATCGGGAAACTAGTCATGCTCTTTCGGAAACAAATTGGCCAAATAAGTAAATCAGTGGAGTGTTGCTTAATTTTACTTCATAGGCTCAATGGAAAATTGTGCCTCTACATAAATTTTTGCAAAACTTCAAAACACAGTTGCAGTTTCCATTTTGTTAAAACACCAATATCTTTTTTTTCTTTTAAGCGCAAATTATGAATACAGAGGCAGATATTAATTAATAAAGATTTATTTTCACACGATTTCTTGCAATTTGCTATGTAATGAGCACAAACACTATTACTATAGTGCATAATATGTAGAATTTAATACATTTTGATGTTTGCATCACATAACCAGCTCCATATGTTTGGATTTTGTTTCTGTGGTGGAATTGTTTGTTGGTGGACGCGGTTGGTTATTGATTTTGTTATGTGATGTGAAGAAGTATGGTTTGAGTTAAAACACGAGTCAAAATAAAAGAGCTCAAAGACTTGTAGAAGCAAGCTAAAATGTCATAGTTATGTTTTCAGCTAACTTTGCTTTTGTTTAGTAGTATGTTATTGTAAAATGCAATATAGCTTTACACTTGAAATAAACCATGACCGATACATAGTGAATATTCATTATATTACCCTACTCTACTTTTTGCAAAATTTCATAATTTTACTGGAAGTAGGTTTGTAGAGTTTGGAGGCCAGCGGTCTGCTGGGGTTACAGGAGGACAGTTAAAATGGCCGATGATCACTTAGGAAGGTGTTTGGCTCTAAACTGGATTTGGTAAAAGCGCTGAAAGCACTGAAAGACACTCTGAATGGATCAGTTTTACATTGTTCTGTGTTTATTTACTCACGTTAGTGGAGGAATCCGGTGTCAGTATGAACACAATGCAGGGCTTTCAGGTTCACTTCATTCTTGCTGTGTGTGTGTGTGTGTGTGTATGTAGATGCATTTGTAGAATGTTTATTTATTTTATTTTTTTAAAAGTGGTGGTACCATGTTTCATTTACCGTAACAGAGGATAATGCCATGAAACATAATATATATTTTGATAATTCATGGGTAAATCTAATTTCTTCTTTGTAAGGGTGGTTGAAGCTGTTAGTCTTCTTGTGGAAGAGGCTTTGTGTGAGGGCAGATGTTGAAGTGAATCCTCCTGAGCAGAACGGCTCTGAATCACAGAAAAACCAGATAGACCAAGAGACGCTCTGCAGCATAAACTCAATGTTTAATATGCATTTCATGAGGAGTTTGGGGCGAGAGCTCAGATTTTTCATGCTTAGCGTGGTCAGCGTTCTTAACATCTTCATTTTCTTCATAGGTGTCTGCGTTTTCCCTCAAGGCCGCCGTCTTACACACATCAATTTATGGTTGCAACTTCTCCTGGAGAAAACAAATGAGGCATTCGCTCACTTGTGCAAATTCTCAGAGTAGCCATTGGGAGGTTTTCGCCTCACCAAACATTGTTTATTATGGGGGATGCTGTGTTTTCTTGGGCGATATCTGAAAAATGCCAGCGAAGCCCTTGAACTCAAGCACGACTCCACCTCATACTGTGCTGCTAACGCTCCTCAAGAAAGCACCAAAGAAATGTTCACGTTTTTTAAACATCCAGAGTTTCTTGGGACTAGGAATACACTAAGATAACCTCTTGCTAGATGGCTTGTTTTGTTGGTACAGTGTGTTTGTTGATCTGAAATGGGATCTGAGGGGTCTTCGTGAATGTTCAGCTCTTCAGCCCAGACTCCTTTATCTCTGTCACAGCAGATATTTAGTGCACAACGTTCCCTAACATCAGAGATACAGAAGACAGTTTGAAACTCTCTCATGATGGAAAGCAGGATTTTTCTCGCTCTTTTGAAATAAAACTGCTTTGTGACATACTGTAATACAAACAGATCTCAGCTTTACAGGACTTTAAGCTCAGTGGAGACACAACAGAAGACAAAAGCAATTTTACATTTTGGTATTTAATTAAATCTCAGTTTTATAGTTTTTTGATGTGTTTGGTTGAAATTAAGTATAGGAATGAAATTTTATAGGGCAACAACAAAAGAAACAGGAAGTGTTTTTACCTCCCTTTAAATTGTATTTATTTTATATTTATCTTAACTATACATGATTATGTGGTTAGTTGAATGTTATTATCAGTGTTGGGTAAATTACTCAAAAAAAAGTAATCCACTACAAAAATGCTTGTCTTGTTTCTTATATTATTTTCGGGTTTGGGTTATGTTACTGGCATTTTTTGTCAGATCGGGTATCGGTCAGAGAGGGCCGATCCATATCCGAGATTGTGCGTATTATTCTGTGTAACTTCTGAAGCCATACGATAGCTTAAATGGTTAAATTTAGTCATTAATCACTTACCTCCATGTTGTTCCAAACCCGTAAAAGCTTAGTTCATCTTCGGAACACAATTTAAGATATTTTGGAATAAAACCGTGAGGTTTGTGACTGTCCCACTGACTGCCAAGTAAATTACACTGTCAAGGTCCAAAAAAGTATGAAAGACAACTTTTCCCTGCTGAGGCTGTCAGTCATTTCTTTAGCCTTTAAACCCTGGTCACATTAGGTTACGACAGTCAGCTCGGTAAAGCTCTCTCCAAGATCATTCTGTATTCCCATTATCATACTTGATTTGTAAATGTCTATGATTTTGCCAAAAGGACTTTGTCTTCTTGCCAGAGTTTAATGTTGTCTTGTTACTTGATACCGGGTGTCTGTGAGAACAAAACACGGGCGTAGAAAAGACTATAAATTGTATTTAAATCCCACAGTAACTGAAATTTAAAACTTTTAAAAGGAAGGCTCAATAACTGTTGCACAGATATAATACACTAAGCATCAATTTCTCTTCCCTTTGTTGCTTCAAGCATATCATTCTGCACACAGGATGCGCATATTGCACTTTATTTGTTTTGCCCTATCGAATCTATCATATGTTGTTGCCTTACTAAAAAAAAATGCCATACATTTAAAAGAAATGTATTTAAATTGTATAGTATGTACTTATATGTAAATACATTCATGAATGTTTTTCATCAGTGGATTTTATAATACAAATAGCAATGTGTAACATTTTACCATATTTAGTGCAACACTTTTATTTTTTTCCCCACCAAAATATTGTTTCTTCACTAAATGTTTGGATTTCTAAAATTATTGTGCAACTAACCTAGTTCGTGATATATTTTTGTCATAGATTATGAATATACATATATATTTTTTCATATTTATTGTTTATTTTTCTTTATAATGAAGTAGTTTGTATTTAGTAGATTGTGAAAGAATGATTATCAGTTTCACACACAGGGATATATAAATTCTACATTTATTTAAATAAATAAATAAATAAAAACTTCACTGGTATCGGATCAATATCGACCAATACTGAACCCTAGGTATCGGTATCGGTATCGGAGGTGAAAAAAGGCAGATCGGGGCATCCCTACTACAAATTACTAATTACTTCTTTACAATTGTAATTTGATTACATTAATGATTACTGCATTTATGAATTTAAATAAGTTTTCTGATTACTTTTTTTTTTAGTTTTTTTTTATTTTAATTTTTTTTTTAATTTTTAAAAACTAAAAAAATACACTACAAAGTGAAACTCATAGAATACTTGGCATGCATATGAGAAATATATCTAAAGCTTGAAGTGTCTATTTTTAAAATAAAGTAAGTCATGAATAAATATTCTCTTATATAATCTGTATGAAACCAACGCGAGTTACAGTCTTGCGCTCACCTGTAATGTGATCACGCACATTGCGCACTATAAGATCATCCACGTGAAACCAGGCTTGAGATGCGCAAATATTGTGAAAGCCTACATTGCCTCTATAAACAAAGAAAGATTCATAAAGTTCAACTTGGCTACTTTTCGTTTTTGGACAGTGACATAAACTTTTACACATTCAGTTGTTGAACTTTTCCAAAACTAATAAAATATGTTAAATCAAATGCAACATTTTGAAATATACAAGGCAAACGTAATTTCAATACGTCTGCTAAAGTGTCTGCTAAATGAATAAATGTAAATGAAATACAGTAACACGTTATACCCAATTCTGGTTATTATTTACATGAAGCATTGTTTTCCCTATTGTCTGTGATCATTTATTGAAACTAAGTGACTTAGAAATCTTCATGACATCACAATAATGAGCTCATTAACAAATGACCACCTACAGTTACCTACCTTCACTTATGGTACATCATACAGGGATTCAGGATTCAAGCGACTCTTCTTGGTTTAACAATTATGAGCAGATGTCATTTTCATTAGTATTTGAGGTACTGAAGAAATAAATAAAAATAAAAATGTGTAATGCTGTGTGAAAGTTTGGCACAAAAAATAAAATTTTGACAGTTTTGGTGGGTGGACTTCAGAAGGATTATGTTTGTGCTTCAGAACATCTCTTCATTTCAAATGCGCTGTTTATTGTTCATTAAATTGAAAAGCTTCACAGACCAAATAGCAACAAAACACATCACAATTAATGAACACTTCGGGACAGTTCAGCTATTGTTTCTGTTGATGTGACCGGAGGTAGTTTTCCTGCTGCTTAATTGAAAGTGGCAGTGGAAGATGCAGCGCTGAAGCCATGAAGAGGCTCCGATCTGTCTCGCTCTGTCTGTATCTCTCTGTAGTTGCCCAGTTTAATGTAACTAATGTAACCTGACGCAGTTCTTTGTGTCAGGAGAATGATGGGATGTTATCAGTGCAGTGTGTGTCGAGGGTTTGTGTACTGATATGAGCTTAGTTGAGTCGTTGAGGTGACCTCCTTCAGTCGCCACAGATCTCGTGGCTTTTAGTGTTTTATGGAGATTCAAAAAAGGCAGATTTTTTTTTTTTTGTTATTTAGCAGCTTATGCAAACATCTTGAACGCCCTGTAGTTCTGTAGCTTATCGCGCATTTGGACAACATGTCCATTTAGTAGATTTTATAGCTGTATTGTATTGTATTCTATTAAGGCATTTAAATATAGTTTGGTTTTGTTCTATTAAATGATTTAAATATTTGTTGATGTTCTATTTAGAGATTTAAACATGGGTCGGATTTGTTCAGTTAAGAGATTTAAATATTAATGGACTTTGTTCTAATGAGAGATTTGAATGTTGGATGGTTTTGTTCTATTTAGAGATTTAAATATCGTCCGGTTTTGGCATATTTAGCAAATTAAATATCAGTCATTTTTATTCTGTGCAAAGATTTAAATATGAGTTGTTGTTGTTGTTGTTGTTGTTGTTTGTATTCAGAGATTTAAACATCAGACAGATTTGTTCTATTCAAAGACTTAAATATCGGTTGGTTTTCTTCTATTGAGAGATTTAAATATCGGCTGGTTTTGGCATATTTAGCAACTTAAATGTCAGTTGGTTTTATTCTGTGTAGAGATTTAAATATTGGTTGGTTTTGTTCTATTCTGATATTTAAACACCAGTCCATTTTGATCTATTTAAATATTTAAATATCGGTTGGTTTTGTTCTATTCAGAGATTTAAATTTTCAAATTTTTGGCATATTTAGCCATTTATATATCAGTTGTTTTTATTCTGTGTAGAGATTTAAATATCGGTTGTTTTTTTGTATTCAGAGATTTAAATTTATTCTATTTTTCAAATTTTTTGTATATTTAGTTACTGGCATTTTCATTTTG
Organism: Cyprinus carpio; assembly: GCF_018340385.1. Lineage (NCBI taxonomy): Eukaryota > Metazoa > Chordata > Actinopteri > Cypriniformes > Cyprinidae > Cyprinus > Cyprinus carpio. The sequence goes on along the minus strand of NC_056616.1, from coordinate 2,250,049 downwards.
TTTCTTTATATGTCATCTTCCAAACATCAGACTGCAGAGTGCTACAGGGTTGGAAGCTTTAGATATGAAACAGGAATATCCTAGTCCAGACTATTTCTTGATAACATTTGTACACTTCATATCATGTGACTTGTGTTTCCTGAAGCAAAAAAGTTATTTGCTGAGCATAATTCAGCAGAGATGTTTCATATCTGGGCACAAAGAAAATAAGAATTTGAAGTGATTTGATGTGAAAATGTTTCCTTGTGTATCTGTGTGTGTGTGTGTGTGTGTGGTATTGGAGGAGGGTAAATCCTTTCCCAGCGTGCCGAGTGTTGGCGGCAGTGTTTGGCCGGGGGCCGTTCTCTCTCTCTCTCTGTTGTGTCCGTCAGGCCTGTAAGTGTGTCCTCGGGCAGTGATCAGCGGAAGCCCTGTATGCCTGGACACACATGAAAGACAGCGGAGACAGAGAGTAAAGGAGGAATTGGTGAAACAGTTAAAGACAGAGTTTGTACATCTACAGCCCTATGAACCAGCTGCTGCCTCACAGACAGCAGGGAAAAAATTTGATTCATGCAAATATAACATACAACTGATCATATAATTGATAATGGGAAACTACTTACCAAATCTTTCATTTTTTGATGGTCCAAGAAAATAAATGCATTTATAAGGGCACATTGGTAGTACTGTGTTGAGTCTCTGCTTGTCCTGTGTTAAAATGGGATCCAGAAGCAGTGATCTTTAATGTGAGCGTGACACTCATTCAGGTCAGCGCTGAAAAAGCTCCTCGGGAAACCTGATACTGACCTGAGATCCACCGGGAGTTCAGACTGCAGGTGAGAAACCTGAACCCGCTTAAGCTGAGTGGAGATGTGTTGTAGCGGTTAACGCTCAGGGCTGAATAACCAGAGTGAGACAATGCCAGACACATCAGTTCCAGATCCAGACCACAGCCTGTCAGCCCTAAAACCAGACTGTCCAATTGAATGAACTGCAGGAGAGGGAATGCTGAATGTTGCAGCGCTCACGTCAAACACAGAAGCTCAGCAGCCATTCAAAGCCATGCGTTTCCTGTAAGCCAAGATGCTGTGATGATAGTGGTTGAGGTGATTATTACCTTTGGTATGTTAGAAATAGACTGTGGTGTTGTCTGGGTCCCTAAACTGAGGCCAGATCCACACCAAGGCCATGTTTATGTGGTTTTGAGGAGTCTTAGGAGCAACACCACAAGATGAAGACTTCAGCTCTGCTGGTAAAGTCAAGATTGCTGGGGTTTTGTTTTTTCCTTTCAAGACATTGAGATTCCTTGTGTTGACGTGCCTCCTGATTGATCAATAGAGTTTCAAGACATTGAGATTCCTTTGCCAATATCTGAGTGAGTAGGTGCACAAAGATCACAAGAAAGCAAAAAATCTTTTGAATTTTAAAGTTGATTTTAAACATAAACTGTTTGTTGATTCAGTATTTTTCACAAACATAGCTGTCAGTCATTTCACACCAGGATTCATAATTTCTAAAATAAAGACCAGGTAATGCTAACTTCACAATGTAAACGGTGAATAAGACATCTGGATGTAGCAGCAGTGTTTGAAATGCATTTTTATGCATTACAATGCACACTTCAGAAGATCAGAAGAACTGCAAAATAAAATGTTTATGAGATATTCAAACACTTGTTTAAACTATATAAATGCATACTGGATGAATGACAGTGCATGAAAAATGTATTATGCCTTTCCATTGTTAAATGGACAGACAGTAAACTAATGAAGACAAAGAATTTTTATTGGCCAAAACCAATAATTAAAAAATGCCACATCAGTTTGGCCACTAGTTGAAACAGGAAATGCTGTAATTATGCCACAGCCATGAGCAATGATTTACTGCTTGTCATGTTTCAGGATGGGTCGTTTTCATTCAAGACAGCATTTGATTGCATGAAAATCTGTGTAGTACAACATATTTTTGGTCCGTTTTCTCATTAAATGAGCATGTCTGCTGGACAAGACTATGTATCCTAGATAGGGAGTGAATGCGATCAGATGGACACATCCTGACTCCGGTGATGGACTTCATGGAACGGAGACTGTGGCGGAAGGATGATGTACTGGCGTAAATTTTTCTTATTTTTGATTTTTGTTATTTGTGCTGTTTTTTATTGGTCATGATTTGCTTTTTTCTTTCATTCAAGGTCAGGAGACGTTATTAGGGTGAAAGACCAAGCCAGGAGACTGTAATGCAGAGAGACAGGGCTGCTGGGCCAGCAGAGAGAGAAGAAGATAAAGAAACAGAGACGGGCCGAGGGTGCAACACAATCTCCGAGCTCTTTTGTGCTCTTACTGACTGCTTGTGCAATTAGCTCTATAGAATGAAGCACAAAGCGAGGTGGTCCCGCCCAGGGTGCATTATGATGTTGGGACAGGAGAGTTTGGCTGGTCTGGGATCAGCACGGTTAATTACTACATGACAAAAGAACAGCAGTCAGAGAGGAGTGTGGAATGTGTGCGGAGGCATTAAATGACTCTTACCTGAGACTGTGTGCTCTTACCTCACACACACACACACACACACACAGAGTCAGACTGGTTCCACCGATTTCCAGCGCTCATATTACATTACACATGCGTTTCCAGCCAATGAGTGATCAGCCTCTGGGCGTCTCTCTCCAGCTCCGGGAGTGATTCATGCGTATGGTGTGTAAAGTCAATGACTCTCTGCTCTTTAAACGCTGCCATAAAGTTTCCCAAACTCCCCTCCGTCATTTCGTCTGCAGCAGGCCCTCAACACTAGTTTTTAAAGCTGAACATGCTCTTTTACCTGCCATCTCTCTCCGACAGTCTTTCTGTCTGGATGATTATAGCTGTAGCTGAGAAAAAGAAAGGTCATTAATAGGTTTTATTCAGAAGAAGTTCAGTTGATCATGTTTCTGTTTCTGTGACATGCTAAAAGAGGAAAAAACAGACCGTTTTCAGTAAAACTTGCCATTTCTGAACAATAGAGAGGTTTTTGACTGTTAAAATTATACTTATATTTTCCATTTCCATTTTAATTTTAGTTAAAGTTTTAGTATTTTTTATGTTTTTGTCATTTTAGTTATTTTTAAGTATGTATGATTTTTTTTTAAATAAAATATTTTAGTTATTTTAATACATCAAATTAGACTAAATGAGAAACTTTAAATTATTATTATTTTTCCATATTACATTAATTTCAGTTAGCATTTTTTAAATGTCAAGTAACATTAAAAAAAGAAAACTTTTTTTAATAAATTTTTTTTGTTGTTAACAATAATAACCGTTTTTTTTTATTTTATTTTTTATAATGCAGTCACTCAAAAAATATTGTCCAGCATGAATGTAAGCACATCTTATATTGACACACCACATATTCATGTGCATTCAGTATTTGACAACATTCAACATCACACTCTGAACAATGCTGGATAAGAGATTTATTTATTTAGGCTAATTTTATCAAGCTTTGGTAGTACCCTCACATCCATTTTAGAGGAATACCATAATTAAAGCTGATATGATCTTCTCTTTTTCATGTAGTGTTGTATTGAAGTTTTTGTTTTAATTCATCTGTCTGTTATTGGTCAGCCAAACAGATGATCCCGCCCCAAACTCACCCCCTTGGTTGAGTCACAGTGACTCTGTCGTCAAGCTCAAACAGAGAGATTTTCCAGCGCAATCAACCTGTGAATGGATCATTTAAAGTTGGCTCAGTGTATTACTCTGTGTTTGTGAGAAAGTATTTTAACACCCTCGCTTCACCTCCACATCCATTCTACAGAATCCCCCAGATTTCTTCCTATAAAAGTGCAGAAAATGCAAACAAATTCAGCAGATTTGTGTGCGTCTGGTTGTGTTTCAGCGGCTGTTATCAGCTTACCTCAGTGTGTCCGTGTGTGTGTGCCACGAGCTGGCAGGAGGAGTTTGTGCTGCTCTCTGGAAGCCTCAAATCCAGCTCTAGTCTGGACTCAAAGCCCGGCTTAATGACTAGGCCGATTCACTGGCACCTCTGTGCTCTCTGAGCTGCACGCCGCACCGCGCAGCCAAAAACACGCGCAGACCGCCAGCATCACCGTGTGAACACCAGCTTTGAAGGTTAACCGTGAGCGGGACTGTCTGTGATTCGGTGCGGTGTTGACTTGCGCCGGTTTGGAGCTGTCATTTAGTCAATTAGTTATTTATCCCGAAGATGAATGAAAATCTCAGCTAAACCCATAATAAACATTCATTTCTGTTTTAATTTCTGACATGTTGGGCTCAAAGAGACAGATTCAGATTCATGTTCTGAACGCCAGAGTCGCAAGAGTCTTCAAGAAGTCAACCTGTGTAAGACTTTCGTGAAGTGACGGTGACTGTTAAACTGGCTTGCAAAAAAGCATTTTGACATTTAAAACATGACAAACTTCAGCTTTTGATCTAAAAACAAGTACAATAGGATTGTTTGAACAGAGCAGAGCTGTGATTTTGACCTTGTTTAACTCATGATGCGGAACAGAAGTTAGTCATGTTAACCGTGTGTGTTAATGGTTAACCTTGTTCAGGAATAGACACGCTCTGACCACCGCTGTGTGTGTGTGTGTGTGTGTGTGTGTGTGTGTGATTTGTGCTGTTCTAGATTGTTCTGTTTGGCTCCATTCTGAGCTGAACAGACATTGCAATCAACAACAGACTGCCTTGACGGAGAAAAACACAAAGAAAGCCGTGTGTTTGTGTGATGTCCCTGGCTGCCAGCGTTGAAAGTTTATTACAGCTGCAGTGGAAATTACAAGTATACTTGCAGTATATGCAAAGAGTAAACTAACAGTATAACGTACAGTGTACTTGCAATACAACAGAAAAGCTTCAACTTAGTACTCAAGGTTCCCTACGATTACAATTAAAGTACACTTAAAGTATACATTTATAAACTAAAAAGTGGGTTACTAAAGGAAATCTACTGTTGTATAAAGTTCCAATTTACCACCAATTTAGTCCCAAGAAGTACTGAAATAGTACACTTACATGTACGCTGATATTATCACTTCCCACATAAAGTATACAATAAAATGAACTTGAAATTGACTTATTTTTGTAAAGGTTGAGTTAATGTTGTGTCTGATGCTCAAATATGAAAAGCATCACAGAGCTGTAATATCTACACATTATGAGAAATATTTTAACAAAAAAAAAAAAAACATATGGAAAAATATGGGATTGTAGTGGTTTTAGTGTTTTTGGTTTTTTTTTCTTTTGTTTCCATTGCAGTCAGGGGTGGACGTGTGTGTGTGTGTGTGTGTAAGAGTGTGTAAGAGTGTCCTGCCAAATGTGGGTCATTTTTATGGCTTATCACCTCCTGCAGATGTGGACAGTAAAACTCTGCTGACCAGAAAATCTGCAGATTTGGCCTCAACAAAACACTCACATCAGTGCCATTAAACACCTTTTACTCTTGTGTGTGTGTGTGTTTGTGTGTGTGTGTGTGTGTGTGTGTGTGTGTGTGTGTGTGTGTTTGTTTGAGTTTGGTTTGTGTGTGTGTGTGTTTGTGTGTGTGTGTGTTTGTGTGTGTGTGTGTGTGTGTGTGTGTGTGTGTGTGTGTGTGTGCGCGCACGATGCAGTGAGTGCAGGTTGTGACATGCTGTAAGTCTGCGCTCTGCTCTATTTTCTCCCAAGATGTTATATGAGATGTACCCTGCAGGAAATACAACATGCACACAAACGTCTTTCATACAACATGACGATTTTAACTTCAGATGTCTATCTCGGTATATTTCTCTGTGTAAAAATGTTTAAAATAGTCCGTAATTATCACAGTTTTTGTCCAATTCTCCTCCAAAGACAAATAGCAAAATTTAAGCCAGTGAAATTCCAGACATTCTCTAAAACAAGTCTTAATATCTTACACAATTTTGCTTCTTAGGTACACTCTAAAAATTGGTGAAATATGGACAAACCCAGCAATTGGGTTGTTTTGACCCAGGTGTTGGGTTACTTCCCAGAAGGTTGGGTTAAACATATAACCCAACCGCCGGGTCAAAACAACCCAATACCATTGTTTTAGAGTGCATCTTTATAAGCTTCTCAAATATATTGAGATAAAAATACTGATTATGGTGATGCTTTTTGCAGTACAGTGCTTTAAAAGCCTTGCCATCCACGCTGAACTTCCCACTTTTTTCCCATTTGATCATGGAGAACTTGTTGGTTTAGTGTTCCAGCTGGATTGATGGCAGGAATGCAGATGGATTGAGAGATATATGACAGACTGTCAGCTGATGTTGTTGTGTCATTCACAGACTCAACAGTGTTGATTTATTGTGTCATAAAGTCATAAAGGCCTCATTTCACTGAAACACGAGACGTGTGTGTAGAGATTTCAACAGCGCACTGAATCGTGGCATTACCTGTCCGGCGGGTTTCTCCTCACAGTTACAGCTGATCCGGTAAACAAATGACTGACGGCCAGTGCGGATGAGCCTCAGGATCTGGGCTTTGCTGTTCGGTCCGACTCTCTGTTTTAATCTCCTTACCTTGACTGCAGAAGTCGGCCCTGGGCTAGCCAGAGGATACGGCAGTTTCTCACTTAATTGGATTTCTGAGCAGTAAAAAGCAAAAATTCTTGGCATGAATTAGAGAAGCTGTGGTTTTGATATAAAGGTTGTGGTGCTGGTGTGGTCTGGTCCTGAAACTCAGGCCAGGGTTTCCTTTTATAAAACCTTCTTTCAGCAATCATGCTAATTCGCTGATATAGAAAATGATTATGTACCAGGGCACAGACACATTATTGGTTAAATTTAAATGCCTAATAAAAAAAACTCAGTTGTCCTTTGTTTGACAACAAAACACAGTTTAAAAGACACTGGGTGAGCCTCATTGGCTGGTCAACCCAAAGGAGTCTTGCTGGTTAGACTAGTTAAGAAACCTGTTGAGGACCAAAGCAGAGCACAGGCCGGTCTTTTAAACGTTGTTCCATTTTAGTGGGTCTTGGTGGTTGGGTTAATTATGAGAGATTGTTTGGGCGTGGAGTGTGTTTCAGATTTTTCACTGTAATATAGAATGGTATTCGGCCATGATTTGAGGGTGGCAGGAGATTATACGAGAACTAGATCTCGCAGACGTGTGCGTTCCTGCACCCTCAGCACATTTACCGACCGCACTTGATTGTTTGCAGTTCCTCAAACGCATGTGAGAAATTTCACACGCTGTGACAGCTAGTACACCATCCTCCCTGGACCCCATTACACACACACACACACACACACACACATACACACACACTCGATTTCTCAACTCACCTTGTCATCATTTTTCCTGCTTCTTAACTCTGTCCTTTCAGATTTTTTCCCCATTTTGTAAATCAGCTTAAATCCAGATCCCTGCGTTTCCGCTGCTGTGATATAAACACAGGTGAAGCATTGCGAGTCCAGGCCTCGCTGCCCTCTCCGCAGAGTTTATTCGTGAATTCATCAGTGCTCACCCGCACCAGCGCTTTCCGCTTTGATGATTACCTGTGGAAACGCTTTCCTCTCCTGGATGGGAAACGTCATTTTTATTCATATCCTGACATTTCATGGCTATACAGCCATATGAACACATCAAACTTTTTCCCTTTGTGCCGTGGCAAAGAAAAGTATTGTGTTTTTAAGTGTCAGGTAATCGTGTGTAGAGTGGCACGGCGGCGTTTTATTGTCGGAGAGAGAGACTGCGGTGAGTAAAAGTGATAACGGGGGATTCATGCTGGCAGTGTCGCACATGTTTGTGGGTAATTATATGCTGCCGACTCAAGTCTTTTGTTCTTGGGAGCTGTAAAATGGTGCGGAAGGAAAGCGTGGGGACAGGTTAAACTACAGAGGAGACGTCTCATCAGTAAAGCAGCCAGAGCTCTCTCTCTTTCTTTCTCTGTCTGCCTTCAGAGAGCCGTTATCAAAGGCTGTGTGGAGTAGGTCAGGCTTGCCCTCTCTTTGTTCGGAGGGCGGTGTGTGAAGAGAAGGTGCGTCTGCAATTCAATTCATGCCTGCCTCTCCAGGCCTTGTGTGACATCATCAGAGCTGGCCAATCAGCACGCAGAGAGGCCTCAGTGTTGTTTGACTGGGGACTGTGAACGCCCTGCGGGGGGCTCTCGATTGTTTGAGCCTGACAATGAAAGAAAAGAGTAAGTGTAAAACTCTTTGATTTTCAGAGTCCTGACAGTACTTCAGCTGTTTTCAGAACACCCCAGCTTTTCCAGTGACAAGCTGATTCTCCCAACACGAAGCACAACAAACGTGCTGATGTCATGCTGTATTGCGTAAGCAGCTTTACGGCAGAGCGAGTTGATGCAATAATCACACACACTATGTAAATGTCCACTGTATGTCCCAAGTAATAATTAGATTAGGCCAAATTGCAACTTTCTGTGTTGATGATAAAAACCAATCAAATTAAAGAAGCTGAGCACATTTCAGCTAAATACTCCCATTTTAATAGTGAAAAAGTGTGAGTTGAGATAAAAGTAGCTAATTATGTAATATTTAACAATTGTTTTAGGATAGAGATGTAAAATGACAGACAGTAATATCCACTCACTTTTTTTTTTTTGGTCAGATTTTGCTGTTTTGAATTGTACATAGTCTTTAAAATTGGATTTGTGTAATTTATGTAATTAAATATGATGTAATGAAGGGATATTAGCATTACATTTTGGCATACATTGAAAAAAAGTTGTTGTGGAAACAATGTCACTCAGATATTGATAGTAAATTGTATTTGTTGTATTTACATTTTGTGTGATGTATTGATGTGGAAGAATTGACAATAAAGCAGACTTGACTTGATAGTAAAATTCACAATTAACTACAAAAAATGGCAAGTAAGACAATTATATTTTGCAAACATGATATTTTGAAGTAGAACGACTGAAATTGTATTTTACTGTAAAACTTACTCTGAGAATCTTTGTTCTTATTACAACAAATATTTTTTTTTCTTTCTTTTTTTGATTGTATGCATAAAAACCTGTATTAACAAACTGTTCAAATGCATTACAAAAAATGCTAGTTCTTTTACTATTACTAGTAGAGATACACAATATAGAATTTTTGCTGATATTTTTCAACTCATTTTGGCCATTAGCCGATGCTGATACCACTATATTGTTTGGAAACAACACTATAGCCCCTTTCACACTGCACGTTGGATCCGGAAAATTGCCGGAACATTGCCGGGTCGCCTTCTGTGTGAAAGCAAACACGTCCCGGGATTGATTCCGGGATTGATCCTGGGTCGGGGACCTAGTAACATTGCCGGGTTCAGTCCCGGAACGAGCGCTGTGTGAACAAAAGCCAGAACTAATGCAGTAAAGTGTGTGTCGTAGTGATGACGCACGTTATCACGCAACTCTTTTACCGGCTGTTTTGAATGAAGATCAATGTTCGCGACGAAACAAATATGTGCAAACTGTAACGAAGCAGAGATCAGTTAGTTCCTCACTTTCCGCACTGAAGCTGAGATCGTTCACCAGCTTAAGAGAAAGTTAATGTGCGTAGCGTTTTTGATTCGTACATTACACGTCACACCCTGATATCACGTGTCTTCACAGGACCTTTACAGGTTGTGTGTGAATGCACGCACATATTCCGGGTAATCACTGGCAGTGTGAAAGTGCAAAATCTAGTGACCCGAGAACAATTGCCGGGACACATTACCCGTGTATTTGCCGGAATCTCAGTGTGAAAGGGGCTCAAGTCTGTCCTGTGCAAAAATTATAAACACATTATTTTTAACAGATCGTATAGGAGACATCTTAAAGTGCTACTTGCTGTTTACGAAGGTGCTCTTTGGGTTTGAAGCAACTATTACAAAAAAGAAATTAATTAATCTGGCCATCTCAATAAACAATACACATCTCAATAAATGCATCAGTGTGTCGTGTGTTTATTGACATGGCTAGAATGTGACTTTAAATAACTTTTTTTTTGGACCAGAAGAAGGGCCTTGGGTTCTTTTTTTTTATTTTTTTTTTATTATTTTTAATTTTGGTTAGTTTTTAACAAAAACATATTTGTTGTAATTAAATAAACAATAATGAAGTTCTTTTATAATGACAATACATTAAAAGCTTTGAAAATAACTATAAATCAACGACCTATATATCAGTCGCTGCATTATTTTCAGAAAGATGCAGTACTGGTAACCTTATTACTTTAAGATTTACCATTTGTAGATGGTCTAAGGCAAAAAAGTTGTAAAAATTCAGAAAATCTTTTAGAGCTCATAATTTGTTTTAAAAAAAAACATATTACAAAATAATGAATAAATCTGTATATATAAAATTATTTAATTTAAGTGTCATGTTTGTGATTATTTTTATTATTTTTTAATTCATGTAAGCTATAGCTTCTGACCTTTAAATCAAAACATACTCATGATTTTATGACATTTCACTGCTTTATTCGCCTCTGCTGGTATGGAATATTAAGCGTTGATTTATTTTAATACATATAGTGGAATCATTTCGGTAAAAAATAAATCCTATATTTCTTTTTCTTTTTTCCTACCACAAAATATTTCAATATTTTAACTAATTATGTCCTAGTTTGGTCAGTTATACTACATAACTTTTAGTCATATTTGATGTAAATTTCCCTACTTTTACTGTAGATAAACTATATCATCAAATAGTCATCTATGTATAAAGCTGCAGCCCAGTGCAGTTGCTTCCATTGAATTAGTATCTTGTGATAGCTTGACTATGGTTGTGATTTCTGAGTAGCTCAACAAACTACAGTTTTATTCAGAGATATTCGATGACAGAACTTTATAGAGTTGAATGATTTCCAGAAGAGCAGCCTTGACTACACAAAGGCTCTCCTCTGCAGCGCTCCACTGTCTCTGGCTTAGACGTGCCAGTGTCTGATTTCAGCTACTATTTTCTTTCTCTCTTTCGCTCCCGTCCCACACCCCAGCAAGGGTTTGTTTTTCACGGGACGGAGGAGATGTTTGACTCTGTGTGAACCTCTTCAGCAGCGATCCCCTCGTGAGACCGAAGGCAGATGCGTGGGTCTGCTGGAGCAGGTCAGAGGTGCGGAGCGGTTTTAGCTTGTTAATGTCAAGCAGAGGTTTTCCAGCGAATGGCTGGCTGTAAAACATCATCTCGCACTGAACATGTGCAGGCTGTATCCCAGTCTCAAATCTCAGGAAACAACCATTTATATTCTACATTAAGAAAAAGAAGACATTTTGATGCATTTTTATGACCCCAAATTCTGTAACACAGTAATGAAAATGATGCTGCTCATTCATATTTGTTTATTTTTGACAGATGCATTTTTAATTATGTATTTTGTGTTTATTTTTGACAGATGATTGGCATGCAAATGGCCGTGGTGTGTATAGAGATTCAGTGATTTTGTGCAGGAGTGCCGACAGCGCTGTCGGCGAGGGGGTTAAGAAGTATTTTGACAGTCTCTGAAGGTGTTGCTTTCAGCCGTTTTAATTGGTAGGAAATCCATTTACAATTTGTGCGCTTTCGACATTTGCTCTACTTTGTGCCCTTCAAGAAGACTGCTTCTCCCTTTTCACAGGAATAATGTTAATAACTAGATTAGACTCTCGGTCCACTCGATGAAAGCACACAAAAACAGCCGTAAACCTGTGGTCATAGCATTCTGCAGCCATGAATCAAAGCACTCAGGCACAGTGGAGGAAGTGACACGTGTTGTTTACCTACAGACAAGTGTCACCTTTTGTCATTTCTACATAATTAAACATTTTGTTTTAGGTGAAAGTGAGAGAAGCCATTTAGCCGTCATCGCAGCTGTCCATTCAGTTCTGAAAGTCACCGAAGTCGCAAAGTGGTTTACCATCATATTGTATAGCTACAGGCTTTCACATGTGAAATTGTGAAGCCAAGGTCATTTGTAGCGCTGGCTTATCTTTTGCTGTCTTTTAATTTAAGTCATGGAGAGACTTGAGTTCACTTGAGCTGCAACTTTGTAAAGCTCATGAATTATGATTGGTTGCTAAACAACATTCTAGCAGCACTTCGGCACTGCAGGGTTAAACATTAGAAATGTAGGTATGAATGACACAGTTCTGACCCGAGTAAAATAAAGCTAAACATAGTAAAACAGAGCAGTGCAGAGCGGAGCTTTTATTTATGAGATCTCCAGTGAAGTTGATTAATCTGACGCTGTCTGTGACTAACCTTCTGTAAAATAACATTTTCCCATTTTAACGAAAACAACACAAGCGCTATTTGTGTTTCTTCATCTTGATTGGATCATTATTTGTGTTTTTCAATTTGGTTGGAGCTGATGGCTTTATGATTGATTCCATCCCCTCCCGCCATACTGTTTTTTACATCTGGCTAGTTTGCAATAGTAGGAATCGATTCCTAAGTTTTAATCCGAGAACGTGGGCTGATTTGTGTCCTGCACTTTTGCAGGGAAAGTCTCTTTCTCAATCACTATTAATAAGTGGGTGTTTATGAGAGTTGTTAACCCGTGTTTATTGGGGACTGCGAATGGGCTTTGCCCTTGAGGTTTTATCAGACACAATAATTATTTTATTATGTAAATGAAGAGCAAGCTATTACTGTATTTCATTAGCAAGGCTGAATATTTGCAGCCATAGATTAGTATGCAAATCATCCCCGTTAGTGTCCTTGCAGCGTCGCTGAATGCAGGAGCCGCGCTCGGGCCCATCTGGAGCGCTCTGTCCGTCTGTCCTGCACAGCAAGCCGAGTGCCGCGGCCGTGAAACGCCAAGCGTTCAGTGGGCTATGAAAGATATTTGCTGCATAAGGCAGTGGGATTGTGGTGATTTGGAGCTCTTGAATAGCCACTGCCCCATTTAGACAGATGAATTCTGTCTTCGGCACATAAGCGGGCGTTGTTGTCAGCGCTCTGTCCTCAGGCCAGCTATCCGCAGCTATTCCGGCCCCTCGGTGGAGCCAAGTGCGTCAAAGAGAGTCAGATGGTGTGTGGAGGTGTTTGGTTTTGTGATGCTGGAGAATATTATGTGTGTGCCAATGTGGGCAGAGGACAGAACTCAATTTCCTGTGCTGCAGATAAATTAATCGCTGCGAGACGATTCAGTGGGTGTTGTATTTTGTCTTGAATTTGAAGATGATTGGCTTTGGTTTGGGAGTCTCTTTGTTTGGCTAAGTGCTTAAAAATACACACACTGGCCTTTCACAAATACATGTAACCGATGCCCAGTGCTCACAGAGGAACTAAAGACAAGAACGCTAAGATTGTGCGTAAGAAAGGAGTTCGCTCTCAGTTCAGGTCCGGGAAGTTTTACGTAGCTCTAAACTCATGATGGCATGTTGTTAAAGTAAGATTCAGTGATTCAGTGGATGAATATTACAAAATCAGAAAGAAAAAATAATACATATTTTTTTGTGATATTTGCACTTTTAAACAAAAATTAAACACATTTTCATGCTTATGGCCAATTTGATCAGTAATAGATGAAATGGTGTTAGAGGATTGAGACTTAGCTTATAATGCAACTTTTATTAGCACTCTGGGATGCATGAGAAGTGACACGTCTTTTAATTTTGTGCGTCTCAAATGATTTTAGCATGACACGGCACTAAATCTATGGATTAGCATTAAATGACAGCGGTATTATTAGTCTGTCTTTATAATGACTCAGATTAAGTGTGCAGACGTCTCTCCTGCCCTCTGGAAGTCTTCTTCTGTGTCTTCTTCTTTGGTTCATTTACACACTCAATCCACTCTTGCAACGGTCTGTTTGCAGAAGTCGTTGTCAGCCGTTTCCTACATTTGCATGTGTTTGAAGTGCAAAATGTAGGAAACGTGTTTTACTCGCTCAAAACTAAGTCTATGCCACACTGGCACAGGATATTCCCTTAAAATTAAATGAAAACGCATTACATATTGCATTATCCTGCAACCAGAAAACCTGCGAAATGTGCTCGTGTCTCAAAGTTGAGATTATTGTAATTTTTGTTGCGACACAGTCTGGCGTAGAGATCTGTTGAATGATGAGGACTCATTTCCATGTGTAACTTTGGGCTGGTGTCACAGCCCTTGCTGCGGAGATAAGTTTGTGTGTCTCTTGGGAAGGTGCAGATATTTCTTTCCCACCATTATGCAGGGCCGTTTAATTAACACCTTCGTCTGTCTGGATTTCTGCTCTCTCTTTGAAATCACTGAGAGGTTGTAAAGGTCAGTGGATGTAAAACACGGAGCGTCTGACCTTTACACAGGTGAGAAAACCCCATATAATGAATGCACTGCTTCAGAGTCACTAACAAGTTCTGAGTCAGTCATGACGGCCTGTCAAACAGTTTTTCGAGATGATGATTGTTAATCGTTCAGATGAATGGCCAGTCTGGACTGTAGTTGAATGTTTGGAGCAGATGGAGATGTTGGTGGGTGGGATTGTATTTTACTCTCCTTTACCTCACTGGTGGAATTTATTATACTAAACAAATCAAATAACGGCACAAACATGCCCATAAAGTCCATAAAAATGCTGAAATGTTTGCCTCAGTTCCTTGTCTTGCAGCTTATGTTGGTTTGTGGAAGATGCAGCAGATCAACGCAATCTGTCATACTTTACTGAGACCACTCCACCAATGCTCACCCTAAGTCATAAAAAAGATGCCTCTAAACAAATATTAAAAATAGACGCTCTTTCTAACTTTCTACTTTGAAGATTGAATGTGAAATTATTGCAATATAAAAGTATATTTCAAAACTTTAATGTTAGGTGGGATTAATCACGATTAAAGGGTTACTCTATTAAAGGGTTTCAGTTAAAACTGAACATTTTGTCATTAATCACTTACCCCCATGTCGTTCCAAACCCGTAAAAGCTTTGTTCGTCTTCGGAACACAATTTAAGATATTTTTAATTCGTCTTCGGAACACAATTTAAGATATTTTTAATACTAAATAATTACAATATTTAAGGGTCCAGGAAAGTATGAAAAGCATCATCAGAATAGTCCATCTGTCATCAGTGATTCAACCGTAACGTTATGAAGCGACGAGGACTACATTTGTACACAAAGGAAAACAAAAATAATGACTTTATTCAACAATTCCTCTCCTCTGTGTCTCTCCAAATCAAGTGACAAGAGGAGAGGAAGGAAGGAGATGGAATTGTTGAAAAATAAAGTCAAGTATTTTTTTTGTTTTCTTCGTGATTAATGATTAATGTGATAGGCAGTGATTAATGACAAAATTTTCATTTTGCAGTGGAGTATCCCTTTAATTCAAGAAAAAAGTGTGATTAATTACTACAGCACTAATATATAAATATACATTAGCAGACACTTTTATCCAAAGCGACTTACAAATGAGGAGAATAGAAGCAATCAAAATCAACAAAACAGCAATGATATGCAAGTGCTATAACAAGTCTCAGTTAGCTTAACACAGTACACGTAACAAGGTTTTTTTTAATTATACAAGAAAAAGAATAGAGCAAGCTAGTGGTAGGGGCCTTTTTTGCTTTTGTTAATTTTATTTAAATCTTAAAAAGAATACAAATAGATACAATACAAAAAGATTAGGAAAGCTGGTGTTAGGTATATATATATATATATATATTTTTTTTTTTAAGAGAGCCACCTGCTTCAGCTTTGCAAATGTACTGATATTTGTCAGCCAATAGAGCACTCTAGAAGACATGCATGAGAAACTGAAACACACACACACACACGTCGAGTGGTGACAGATCGTCCTGCTGCCTACTCTCATGTCTGTTCTGTGCCATGACTGCCATCAGCTCCCATCTGAGCCCACACATATATATGAACGCTCAATGAAATGTCAGAAATATCAATTTCAATGTCTATATCAAAATATCAATATATAATATAGATATATATATATCATATATATGATATATAATATATAATATATATATATATATATATATATACACACACACACACACATATATATATATATATCTGTGTGTGTGTGTTTAGAAATTTGCATTTATATTAAAGTTACATTAAAGTTTTAATTGTAATATCTTTTATTTGATGGATCATGATGGCAGAGCACCAGAAAATTAAATGCTTATGCAGTGTAAAATATATATTGTACATGTCATGGAATAAATTGGCATAATTAGTCAAAATGAATTATGTAATTATTTATATCTGGTCTCAAAGCTTGTTTTTTACTAATGCAATTCATCTGTTGTGTAAATTTCTTTGAATTGCAGTTCAGTAAATTCATCATCCTGTCATTTCAATTCAAACATCAATTCAGTCTCCTGTGGGGTGTGAACAATTCACACTCACACTCATGAACTGAATAGGGGAGCTAGTTTTGACTCACACACACACACACACACACACACACACACACACACACACACAACTCACACACACACACACACACACACACACACACACACACACACACACAGGCAGATATTGGCAGGGAGAATGGCAGCAGGAGGTGACACACTCTTGATGGGAACACTGTCCTTTATGTTGTAAGTGTGTTATACACTACTGTCACACCACGACTCTAACATACCAAACCGGCTGTTTCTGTGTGTTCATAACGGTATGAATCACAGATGATTTATGCTTTCTGCAGGTCTGTGTGGCTGTAAGAGGTTTATAAAGCTCCTGTTAGCTGATTTGAGTCTTTGACTATGTGCTAGTACTCATTATCACCCAGTTTCGCCTGCAGTTTTCATAATAAGACTGAACTATCAGTAATCTCTGTAAATGAGTAACAAAGTCTGGCGCTGCGTCAGAGAAGGGTTGTTGTCATAAGAACATGATTGTCGACTTGAGAAACAAACAGAGGACGTTTGATATGAGGAAACTACAGCACTAGATTTGGGCATGTGCAGAAAGTAGCCTGTTCTTCTGACATACGGTAAATCAGTAGGGGTATTTACCCTGACAAAAAAGTACTGAACATGGTACAGGGATGGTATCAGATGGTACTTTGATGTATAACACTTAAATGATCATTACTGTCACATATCATATTCATATACCCTTCAAATGCATATATCATGATCATGTGGATAAGTATTTATATGATACTAAAAAAAGAAATTGTCATATAAATACTTCATAAATTAAAGTCTGTGATCAAAATGACAATTTGGCATTCATAATCCTAATCTGACATAATGTCACTTTGAAAAAAATTGATTAAAGTGTGTGTTTGGAATTAATATTTGGCATTCATAATCCTAATCTGACATAATGTCACTTTGAAAATGTATTTGGGTGGGTTTAATACTGTGGCTTTCTGTATAAAAATAAATGAATAAATAAATAAAACAAAAGTAGTCTATTTGCATTTTCACTAGTGGTCACAGACTTTTGGATCTTGCTGTGTGTGTGTCTCATTCACCGAAAGCTCTCAGGTGCTATACTAATAAAATTGTGCATTTGTGTTTGAGTGTAAACATGTATATAATGATGCTTTGTTCTAGGCGGCTGCACCTTCGATGATGGCCCAGCACAATGCGACTACCAGCAGGATCCTTACGATGACTTCGACTGGACACACGTCAGCGCTCAAGAAGTGCCGTACCTGCCCTCTGACCTGCCCCAGGGTGAGTCCATCAGACACGCCTGCTCATAGCTGGACTAAGCTAGATTTAGATTCCACTGCGCACAATACCGTCCTCGCTGACCTCATGGTTGGAGAATCTGAGGCAAGTGGGGCAAGTCTCCAATTTGAGCGAACACAAAGTGAGAGTGGAAACGCATGGTTTTATCTGCCCTTGGGCTTGTTTAAACAGTAAGGCAGATTTAGGAATGTTTTAATGGGCTGCTAACATTTGAACAAATTTGCAGTGGCATCTTATCGTGTCAGGGTAAAAGCCATTACTGAAGAACTGAAGAAGTTGAGAGAAAATAGGCAGGTAGCAGAACATTAATCTTCCTTCAACTGCTGTTCCCACTCTCTGAACACTCCTCGGATGGGATCTGAAAATACTTTGCCATTTACATGACAAAACGTGTGGAGTGCCGAAGGGGGAAAAAGGCTTTGGTCAAAGGACTGTCATACGTGACACAATTAAGCTTTTTAAATGCGCTCAAAGAAGACACGAACAAGAGGGGAGAGCAGAGCGCTGCAACCTTCACTTTTCACCTCTCCAACGCTTAATCACTCGTTTTCAGACAGGAGATTCTGCTCAGGGAAATTAAAGCATTTCACTCTCAGCTAAATTCCCTAATTAATAAGATATTAAGTTATTAATCAAGGCAGGAGAACAGAGAAGGTCGTCAGACCTTGCTTTCAGTCAGGTAAGGTTTCACTAGACGAGGACCTGAAGAAGAACAGCATTGCAGCTTTTATGATTATAGCTGTTGCATCTTGCTTGAGGCACTTGGTTGACTAACACAATTGAGCAAATTAATTGAACAAAATAAAGATTTGATATTTTGTAATTTTCACTGCATTTAGAAGGCATGCATTCATTAAGATTTATTCCTCACTGTGTTTGCTGGTGTGTTTGTGTGTACAGCTGGCCTCGTGGGCCGCAGTCTCTCACTACATTCACTTAAAAACGTCATTTAGAGGACTCTCATCTGACCCGTCTCATCTGAAAAGTTGAAAAAGATGGGGTGTTAACATGTCTTTATTTTCATATCAGACAATCAACAGAAGTGCTTTTTCTGCAAAAAAACGCAGGGACGGGGAGAGAGATAGTGTCACGGTGTGGTGCATGAGTGAATGCATGAAGAAGCAGATAGATAAACAGTCTTTAATAATCCACATAGTGGTAATCCATAACAAGCAGGTAGCAAACACACGTATACATCGGGGTAGTAGACCGGACCACCAAACACTGAACAGAATGCAACTTATTAGGGGAACGTTAACGAGGGTAATTGACAAGACACACCTGAACATAATGACACAATCAACAGGAGACAGAAACTAGGTCACACAGAGCACATGGGGAATGAAAACAGTCCTGGGGTGTTACAGATAGATAGAAAGGTGGACAAAATAGACAGGGGAAAGAGAGAAGGATAGAAAAAAAGACAAAAATGAACAGGTGAATGAGATAAAAAGATGGACAGGAATGACAGAAATTTAGATAGATAGATGGGGAAGAGGGAAAAAATAGAGATGAGAGAATGAGAGAAATGTGGAAAAAATGGACAGGAAAAGACAAATGCGCACAGAGGAATGGACAGAAGAATGAGACAATGATGGACTGGAACAACAGAAATGTGGATAGAAACATAAAAAGGGGACGAGAGAAGGATGAAAAGGGAAAAGACAAGGGTGGATAGAAAAAACAGGAATGTGGACAAAAATGGAGATGGACTGGAAAAGAGACAGGGAGATGGACAGAAAGAGACAGAAATTTGGACAAAAAGTGGACAGGAAAGATAGAAATGTGGACAGAAATATTAAAATGTGGACGTAAAGGTAAACAGGAGAGGAAACAGAAATGGACAAGAGAACAAGACAAAAAGATGGAAAGAGAAAATACAGAGATGGACAGGAAACAAGAAATGTGGACAAAAAATGAACAGGAAAAGACAGAAATATAGAAAGAATGATAGACATGAAATGAGAGAAGGATGGAAAGGAAAAATAGAAAGAAATGGAGAGCAAGAGACTGAAAGATTAGAAAAGAGAGAAGAATGGAAAGGGAAAAGAGAGACAGAAAAAGAGAAATGTGGGTTAAAATGGACAGAAGAACGAGATACAATGATGGACAGGAACAACATAAATGTGGATAGAAAGATAAATGGGGAAGATAGAAAGATGAAAAGCGAAAAGACAGATGGATAGATAGAAAGAGACAGTAATGTGGACAAAAACAGACAAGAAAAAACAACTTTGGACAGAGATGGACTGGAAAAGAGACTGGGACAAAATGTGGACAGAAAGAAAGAAATGTGGATGGAAAGATATGCAGGAGTAGACAGAAATGGATAACAGAACGGGACAAATATAGAAAGAAAATACAGAGATGGACAGGAAAAAAAATGTGGACAAAAATGGACAGATGGAAAATATATGTGGATAGTACGGTGGTGGTGAGGAAAAGGAAGGATGGAAGGGAAAAAACAAATGTGGATTAAAGAGATGCAAAAGAGAAAAGAATGGAAAGGGAAAGAGAGTGAGATGGACAGAAAGAGACAGAAATGTGCATAAAAAGATAGACTGGAAAACAGAGAAGTTTGGAAAGGGGGAAAACAAAGAGATAGACAGAAGAAGACAAATGTGTACTAAAAATGATCATTACTTTATATTGGTTTATTATTAGTTGATGTGCACAAGGTTCATTATGGTCCATTCCTGCACTCTCTGCAAACAGAACATTTTTATAACGTGATGCAAACATATTTGCATGATGTGTTTTTCCCATAATTGCAAACATTAAGTGACGCTAGCTGCATGGCTTGATGTCTCAGTCCTTGAGGGAGTCGTTTGGACGGTGTGGCTGACTGACTCATTGTAACAGTAAGTGAGCACAAGGCCTGGAGAGGATTCTCTACACCTACAGGGATACATTTTGAATTATGGTGGATTAGCACAGACACATTAGATGCTACTTTTGTTTTTTGTATCATTCTGCCTGAAGGGTTGTTCACAATGATAGTATTTTTCAGTAAAAAAGCAACCGGAAGTTGTTTCTTTTCAATGATGTTTAGTGATTTAAGGCAACATAGCCGGCAGCGACTGTTTGAAATGCACAAAGTTGTAAAAGAGGAGTTGATCTATTGGAGACTACCATTGGGAGTGCAGGCACTGAAGCTCAAGTGATACACCTCCTGATAGTTTCTTACTGATGTTCAGTGGCATTAAATCTACTTGAGTACTGGATTTGGAAAATATTTGAGTTGATTGATTTTGATTTTTAAAAGTAAATGCTGAAAGAAATGGCGGACAGTTTCTCATCTTCTTTATTAATCATTCTACCAGAAGACACGAAGGTTCTCATGCCCCTCTGCTATTATAAACATCAAAAAAGTAGTTGAGTGGTGTTCATGTGGTCTCTTTATGAAACAGCTCAGATGTAAAATTGTGATCTATCAGCTGAGGGCCTCAGGATGCTTGTGCATATACACTGATTGTCATGCCGTTTGATGCGCACCTAAGACCACAGTAGGAGTGTTTGGTCTTATGATATTGTCCAGCTGGCTTTGAATGGTTACTGCAGTGCACACACAACCCTGACCTGACCACTTAAATGCCGTTTCACACAGCACTCCCTCATCCACCCTACTTTCTGCTTTATTTTACTGTCATGTTCTGCACATCCTACACAGAGCTTGGAGTCCATATCTTTAGCAGTTTTATGGGAAACTATTTTAAAACAGTTATTTCGATTGATGGCTTCTACACTGCAGTCAGATGATCGCTTGGGAAAAGTAGTTGACTACACTTCAAACATTTGCTAAAAAATAGCTAACTACACTGAAACTGTGTTGTATGATGTATATGGGAGCATTGTGCCTAGTTGTAGACGATATTGTGTGTTGACGATGGTCAGAGATGTTGCCTGTGGATGAGTATTATTATTATCAGGCTAGTAATACTATCTAATTAATATTAGGGTTTATTTGTTCCATCAGATTTCTTTTTCTGTGCTTTTACAGTGTTGATTGTTATAACCAATCTCACATGATTCTGTTGAGTTTATAAACGCAATGGCCAATCAGAGGCATTCAGATGAGTGCTATAATGCAAATCCTAATAAACTATATACAGGTATCATTGGAAAATATTACAAATTATGTAGGAAAACTAATAGATTATTTTATGACTAGAATGGACCTCAAAAATTGACATTATAACAGGAGTTCTGACCTTTGTCCCAAAAAGTCTGTCTTTGTTGCTTTCTCCCTATCACGCTTTAGAAATCATCATAAATTATATATAAATTGAAAGCTTAAAATCTCAAATTCATCTTATGAACACCATTTAAATCAGACATTGCATTACCAAGGAAATGATACATCAAAATCATTTTACAAAACATTTTCATTCATGAATTATTCAAATTTAAGTTTGGATAGTGCACTTTCACATCTATATTCATCTAAAAATGTGAGAGACATTTAAAGGGTTAAAGAGTCAGTAGCTTTTTAATTATATTGGCAATTTAAAAAAAGTCTCAGTTATGTTGACTGTACAATAGTAATTCTCACTAAATACAGGTCCCTCATTTATACATTTACATTTAAATGTATGCCTTTAGCAGACGCTTTTATCCAAAGCGACTTACAGTGCACATTCAGGCTAACATTTTTTACCTAACATGTGTTCCCTGGGAATCGAACCCACAACCTTTTGAGCTGCTAACGCAATGCTCTACCACTGAGCCACAGGAACACAAAATTGATATACAGCAGAATTTAGCAAAATACGGACACATTAAGGACACATGGCTAGAAGGAACTTTGAGTGATAATCTGAGCAGATTGATGTAATGCTACAAGCTATTCAGTGTTTTGTAATTTGTAACTTTTTACTGTATAATTTAGCTTTGGACCTTTTAATTTTACATTTTGGAAAGTACAAAACCGTCCTGCTCCTGAAACTCTTGTAGCTGGTTTGTAGTGCTGGTGGCTGTGAAAGACTGGTTAAGTGCTTTTGAAGAGCTTGAGTTTCTGTGAGCGTTTGAAGATCGTTGGGAAGGACGAGCGTTTAAACGCAGTGACAGAGCTTTCCGCTCTACATCTCCTGGCCGGTGTTTGCCTGACAAAAGGGAACGTTCCTGTTAATGTGGGTCACTGCCATGAAGGAGAGTGCTCCGCACCGGCCTTTCCACTGGCCTGTAAAATGAGAGCACTTTTAAAGAAGCCGAGCAGTTGGGACTGATGTGTTTGAGTGCTGCAGAGGTGGCGTAGGCAGTTTGTGATCCGGCTGTTAGCGCGGAGCGGTCGCGTTAGGGTTGTGGGAAGTGTGACAGCCATCTTGAGCATATTCTGTCAGCCATCTTGTCGAGGGTGTTGTGACAGTGTCAGTGTTGCACTGAGATTGTGTTTTGATGATGCCTCTCATCTACTTCATCAGCCTTATTTAGATAATGGCTACTATGCATTTCAATTCTTTGCGAAAATGTAGTTTATGCCAAGAATGCTAGTTGATTTGCCGCTTCAAAATCAGTGCAAGATCTCCTTCAGTCTGTATGAGAAGCTTTCAGAATTGGTTGTTTTGTTTCATATGTGTTTTGATGATATTTTTTTGTAATAGCGTTAACCATGGTATTATGGTAAATGATCATTAACGCTGCGTTTAATGCCACAGAATGACTCATTATGAATGAATTTAATTTGTAGTTTTTTTTTTGTTTTTTTTTCACGCCATGCAGTTTTTCCTCTGCTGAAGGTTGAGCGTTTCCTCTCTGAGCAGCAGATGAGCTCCGGGGCCGGAGCGTCAGGGATCTGAATGTGAATGCCTGCATTTACATCACTGCCAAAAACCCAACAGCCCATTTCAGTTATTCACATTTCATGAGCAATCAAAGAGAGCTCGGATGGGATGCGTTTGACAGGTCTGCTTCCTCTTTGAATGCTGAGAGATAACAGATCTCGTTTAAGCTGTGCCTTTGGTCATTCAGTGGAAACAACTACTCTAATGGAGCCCCTGTAGAATTACAGGATGTAGAATTAAAGTTAAACGAATCTGCCGTAAATGTGATTTTCAATAGTACATTAGATTACCCTGATATTCAGTGTCAGCACTGCAAATGTGTGTTTAAATAAGTTCTGTCTCGCAGCTAGTTTGAACTACATCTACACAAATTTAGCCAATTACAGCAGAGCTCATTTACATATTTAGAAATCTTAAAAGATTTGTAGCAAAAAAAAACAAGGTCATTTGTTCATATCTGCTAAATATTGTGCAAGAACCTTGACTAACATTAGTGGACTAAGTTGACTGCTACGAAAGTGTAGATTGTGCTCCATGAAGTGTTTCTGATTGCGTCTGCATGTGTTTGACTCTCTGTGGTTTTGGCACGGGTCGAGGTTGCATTCTGTAGAAGTGTGTAACAAGAACATGTTTTTTTTTTTTCTGCTCAGTCATGCTCTGATTCCACTGAGAAGTGACTTGAACATCAGACCTCTGAACACACTAATGCGCTGCACATTTCACATTGACTGAGGATTTGCTCTCTGTGCTCATGTTGAACTCCTACACTCTCTGGAACGAGACGCGGAGATCTGTTTTACATCACACCATCAATAGTTGATGTCATGACTGTTAGTTTCCTTCTCTGTTACTCACTTTCTTGTTTCTTAGTCTCTTTCTGTCTCTCTTTTTCCCTCTTTGATTAAATAGTCGCCACCTCTTGATTTAAAGAAGTTGAGCAGTGGTAACCTGCTGTTTTTACCTGATTTAAGGCATAGGGAATTAGTTTTGTTCATTCAGTGTATCTTTTTTTATTATTAGTATTTCATATTTTTCCCTGGGGTCTTGTGATAATGTTTGTAACATGTTTTGCACTGAAAAACAGTGACCATTAGAATGAATGGGAATGTATTGCTGCTGCACCTTTAAGAAGGGCATCCAGTTTTCATTTGATTCTTCTTCGAGTTGGGCCTGATTTCAGCTTTGTCATGCAGGAGGTAACGACAGGAGATTAGCCTCTCCCGACCTGCAATTGGAGGGTCGAATGTATTTTTGACACGTCAGGAACCCTCGTGAGGGTATTGGGGTGTTTTCTCCCTCACTGAAGGGAAACGTGGTTTGGACAGAAGCAATCGAGGCTACACAGTTCCACGGGTCCCATGTGTTTATTTCACATTTATAGTGTGAGCAGTCAAGTTGCAGCTCGAGGATCAGACCATACATAAATCCTGAGCTTTGGCTTTACACACGCATATGATTTAGTGGGACGGTGAGAGCTATTTAACAAAAACATCACTGAAATCGCAGAGTGTGCACCCGACTTCAGCACATGCACCCTTAGCATGTGAATTGTGAAATAAGCAGCAGATCAAACTAAAATGGGTGTGTTCTGTTGTTATTTTGCCGTGCTTTATCGAATTCGGTTTTGAGAGAAATCATTAGCTTTTTTGTTATTGTAAATGCTGTTTTGGACTTTCTGAAAGCGCTGCCCTATTTGTCACTCTGTGTGAAGCTGCTCTGTAAATTGCTGTCTTTTCAAGTTCACAAGCTGAACCGTTCTTCAAAGACCCCATGAAATTGGGGTTTTGTGACTTTTAGTCCATGTTTATTAGCTTTGCGGTCGCCTGTGTGCTAGTGTACTTTTAGCAGATACCGTATGCACATTTCTGTGAAAGCAGCATTGATGCCATCATCTTGCACTTAGGGGCGTAAGCAGATTGTCGTCCAATCAAATGCTGTCTGGAATGACAGAACGACTGCCTGTAAAACTGTTTCTCAGATAACTTGCAGCGGTGAACCTGCAGCAACCCTTACAAAATGAACAGTTTTACTGCTTGCGAATGGTCCTGAGGCAAAACTTTGACAAATATCCACCATTACTTGCAAATCTGGGGCAACAATGGGGAATCCATCCATCACAGCTGTTCATTCAAGGCAAATCTGAATATTCATGTAATTTCAGTGATGTAATGAACAAGCATTCAGTTATAAGTCAAACATTTATTTATTTTTCTTTGACCAATTTCAAAAGCAGCACCACATGTATCGGTTGTAGTGAATGCACTAAAGCATTGTTAAAAACAGTATTAAATTGTTTTAGTGTGCACTCGCTGGGCGATTTTCCCACCTGGTTTTATTGGTTAAGCTGCATGTAATGTTTTGCCATGATTTTATTATTTTTAAATAGAGGAATTTTTGAATAAAAAAATATCTGCAAATGTTACACTTTGTTAGCAATGCAACTAAGATAGCAGTTAAGAGAAAAAAATGAACTGCTTATTATACCACAACGTAGAACAAATTGCTAGTCTTTAATGCAATTTTGCATTAAAAAACACAATGGAAAAATTACTACAGTGTTTGATATTTGATGTTTGCATGATGACAGACTTAAAGCTGCTGGTATTTTGTCTTTAAAATTTTTTATTTTTTTTTTGTTCTCTGTCCAGTGTTGAGCAGCATACTAAGGCTACGTTTACACGACAACGATGGATTGAAAAACCCTTGAGTTTTTAAAAAAGTTTCAAGTTTATACAACAACGTTTAGACATATCTGCGAAAATGGCCATAACGCTGTATTACATATGCCAGGCCAGTAGTTGGCGCTGTCACCTTTTTAGTAAACAGTACCTGTTGCCGGTGTGTATGTGTCACTTCTCCGCTGTTGGTTGTAATATTGGTGAAGTAAATCCACACTTTTCTGAAGAAGCGTTAGCAAACAGCAACAACAGTACCATGTACTCCTCCATTGTTGTGTATGTTTGTTCGCGCTTGCCTTTAAAATCGACATGTACATGTCTACATACCTACTACGCACGCACATGACGTCACCGTTTTCAAAGATTCCCATTTTGGGTGTTTACACGATATCGGTGGCGGTTTCAAAAACTTGCACTTTGAAACCCGTTTTCAGAAATATGTTTTAAGCCCCCAAAACACCAATTGTCGTGTAAACGAACAGTCAAAATGCATAAAAAGTTTCCCGTTTTTGGCTGAAAATGTTATGTAAACGACCCTTAACATAAACCCCAGCTCTGTACTCACTAAGCCAGCCTCAGATCTGAGCTTTGTGGAAGTGAACTCATGTTCACGTGTTCTTGTGGCTTTGAGAGCCGGCCAAATTCGCTCGTCTAATATGTCGAGCCTTCTGTCCTCTTTCTTCTCACTCTCATCGTTTTCTTCTTCGTTTTGCACTGAAGTGATTAATGAGCAGTTCGCACAATCCTTCTCCAAACTCTCCAGCACATGTTCATAAGGAAGCACTTAAATAAATCAAAGATCGCTCATGAACCCGTTTCATTTTCTGCCAGTAACTCTTGGTTGAAGGTTTGTGCCATCTGGATGCACTGTTTAGTACACGCGACAGACCTTTGACCTTTGGAATTGCCTGGAGCCTGTGTGAGAAATGAGTGTTTACCCAGCGGGCGTTTATAGAGGAAACGGCGGGACACACACACCTTCTGACATCCACGCCGCTGTTCTCACCTGCAGCCATTAACGTCTCGCTGCGAGCACCACGCTTTCCCCGGGAGTCGATTCAATTACTGCGCCTGCTCTGTAATCCTGCCACAAGTTCACTTATCTGAGATGCCTGAGCTCATATTGGAACTTCCTGTTTACACAGGCTGTATTTAGCTTATTACATGTGTAATACTTGATTGCAATTGGTCAATGGTGTCGTTCTGTACTATTCGCTGTGGAATAGTTTGTCTCAGCCAAGTAATTTTTTGTCCATAACTGTGCTAGTTACATCTGGCTGTGTTTTTTGGGCGGGCTTTTTTTCTCTCTCAAGTGCCGGTAGCTGCTTTTTTTGTCTTTAACTGAGAAATTATGAAATTTTTATGAATCACGGATTTAAAATGGTTTTATTTTTTAATCTTCTTTTGTCGAAAACTAGTTACCCACATCCTGGATGGCCTGAGAGGAATTAAAAGCACATTTTAATTTTAGGGTGAACTATCCCTTTTAGTGTTGGTGTAGCCACATCTTTTGAAAGCAAGTATTTTTATTTTTTTTAATAAGTAATCAATATTTTGACAGCGATGAAAGTATGATGTTTTTTTATATGAATATGAATTATTGAATTTTTAATTATGAAAATGTGTCTGAATTGTTTCATGAAACTTTAGTCACAACTAATTTAATGTACACAGTGTTATGTAACTCACTTCAGCTTCTGGGATTTGGTGGATATTGGACATTTATTATTGGTTAATATCTGTTTTGTGGTACAAGTGAGAGGTGATTTTGATAGTAAAATCAAGTGCACAGCACAAGTGTCTTATTATACGAACACTGATACAATAAAATAATTTTAATTATTATTTACATGTAGTCATAATAATAATTGTAATAAAATCGTTCCAGCAGGTGATATAGAGAATACCATTCAGTAGTTTGGGGTCGGTAAGATTCCTTTCTGTTCAGCAAGGCTATGTTTATTTGATCAAAAATACAGTAAAAATAGTAATATTGTAAAATATTATTACAATCTTAAACAACTGTTTTTTTTTTATTGTAATATTTTGTTGTAAAATGTAATTGATTGCTGTGATGCGCAGCTGTATTTTCAGCATCATTACACCAGTCTTCAGTGTCACATGATCTTCAGAAATCATTCTAATATACTGATTTGATGCTCAAGATTATTATCAATGTTGTGCTGCCCAATATTTCTACAGAAACCGTGACATGTTGTTTTTTATGATTCTTTGATGAATAGAAAGTTCAAAAGAAAAGCATTTGTTTAAAATTGATTTACTTTTATCTTACTGAGATATTGTAAAACATGTCTTATTCATATATAAATGGTTTTGTTTCATACAGATCCACGTGTTTATCAGCATTTTACAATGGCCTTCAGTGCAGCTGAGAGTCAGGACTTCATGTTTTATGTAAGATTACATGACCAATGGTTACATCAGGGGAAAAAGTCATATCAGAGACAGAGAATGTTATTACACTGGAAAGAGTCTGAATCTGGAATAACACGCTGCTGATCAAGAGCACACAGCATGGCCAGGGGCGTTTGTTTAGACAGTAAGGAGGGTGGATTTCATGTAGACGGTATCTCTGACAGAAGATGGGATCAAAGAGAGAGAGCTGGTCATCTCTCTTCCTGGCCGTGGAGAGACAGATGAACAGATGTATGCTCATTTGGACAAATGGTGGTGAAGTCTGTCCTCTCTCTGCCTGAAGTCCATCCTCTGGGCGTTTGAGATTTGAAACGGTTTCCTCTCAGTGCAATCACATGCTTAAAGAACTGGAACCAGATCCTATATGGGCCTGTGCGTCTTGGCCGATAGCGTGGAAACCGTTTCTCAACCGTTTCTCCGGTGGAGTGATTATAAAAGCGTTCAGTAATCAGCACACGGCCAACTGCCAAGTGTACGAGTGATTCTTTGATTCTGAACTTCAGAAATATTGGGTCCTCATGTCTGAGTTTATATCTTGGTGCATTCCTGCTAGAATCCCAAATGAGTTCTCAAAAGATTTGTTTTCTTCACTTGGTGTCTAGCAAATGGTTTTAACTCAACATTTTGTATATTTATATAGAAATGTCGACTACTAAGTATACTTTATTCATATTGCATCATGCTAGCCTCTAGGGCTGTGCCAATAAATCGATGCATCACGAATCGAGAAATGATTCTGCATCGATTCAAAGATTTTCGCTATTCTCTCTGGAATATATCTTAGATTAGAGCTCATAATCCCAGCTCACCTGTGTTTTCTCTCCCGTTCTTGTTGCCCTCCAGGCTCGTACATGATGGTGGACACCTCGCAGCACGATTACGGAGAAAAGGCTCGCCTGCAGCTGCCCGTGATGAAAGAAAACGACACTCACTGCATCGACTTCAACTATCTCCTGTACTGCCCCGACGGCTCCAGCCCCGGGACGCTCAACATCCTGGTGAAGGTCAATAAAGGGCTGGCCAATCCCATCTGGAACGTCACTTCCTGCACAGGCAAAGGCTGGATGAAGGCGGAGCTTGCTGTCAGCACTTTTTGGCCCAATGAGTATCAGGTATGCAAATCCTTCAACCAATCAAAAGATGCAGTGTGAGTATGTTTTCAACAGAATGAAGCAGTCGGGTTCCAGAAGTAAAAACATTTTCTGCACTGGAAAATTGATGTTTAACGCTAATTTATAAACCTTTAAAGACAGACCATGCTGGTTGTTAATTGATGATATATGCTCCACTGACAATATATCGACTTTTCTTTTTTTAAGAATTCATTTTTAACAGCTGAAACATCATTTGTAGCTAACAAATAACACCAAAAGAGCTTGGCAGGGAACACCAGCTTCCACAAAGCACCACAAATAATGTAATGATACACTCTCAAAATACTTAAATGGTTGTGTATGTATATTTCGCAATAAACTTAAAATATATTGTTTCTATATTTAACCATATAACCAGAAACTTATTTCTGTATGCTTTATAAGCTTGTTTTCTCATGGGGACCAAAAATGTCCCCACAAGGACAAGGATTTTGTGGGGACATATTGTCCCCCTAAAGTGTAGGACAAGAATTTTATTTTTTTATTGTTTATTTGGTTATAGATTCATATAGATCATTTTAAACTTGATTATGTCATTCATGAGCACTCTGGGAAAAATGAATGGAAAAAATACTTCCAACACCGCAGATAAAGTGAATGGGCACTAATGCACTCTATTAACAAGATGTGTTTATCTGATCAGCAAATCTGATGCAAAGATACTAACAGCAAACTGACTTTTACCTCAGTGCAAATGCAGCTCCAGACTCTGAGCTGGAAAGTCAGTAGGTGTTATTTTTTTGCATTGTCGTAACTCTTAAACTCTGTGTGGTGACACATTCCTGCCGTCAAGCCCTCTAAACAAAAGTATGAGGAACAAAATCACGATGGATGTTTTGCTTGTATGTGGTATTGGTGTAGACCGGTTGATTTATGGGAATGTAGAGGCTTTAGCTTTTCTTTTGTAGTTCTGTCATACTCACAAAATGCTCCCAGTGATCACAGTAACGGCTCTCAGTAATGTTTTCCACAGGAGAAATGTCTCTCTGGGTCAGTGGAGCTCCTTCACGGGACTTTTTGTTTTTCAGTACAATAACTTTTCAGTGTTGCTTCTAGCTGTTTAAAAGTAATATTTCATCTAGTGAATAAAACTACTATGATAATCAGTCTCTTCTCTCTTGTTTTAATCAGTGATGGATGTGGGTGTGCATGTGTCAGTGTTCGCCGTGTGTGTGTGTGTGTGTGTGTGTGTGTGTGTGTGTGTGTGTGAGACAGTGAATACTGAAAGCCTCCGTCTGTGTTCAGACTAATTGGGAGTCTTGACTGATCTCCCCTCGGTCTCGCTCTGCTGTCTGTCTTTCTGTGCGAGAGACAGAATTGTAAACACCGTGATGATGCAGGGTTTTCATGCAGGATGTTCATCTGGTCTTTGCACAGGTTTAGGGTGCAGTAGCTCAGCTGTATTCTTTATAGCAGCCGTCTGTTTGCTTTATCAGCCCTAAATGTAAACACACCTGCGGGGAGCGCGCAGATAGACGCCTCTGCTGGCCGCTTGCATGCATTACATGTCACGCTCGGAGGACTGGGGAGGCGCTGTTGTGATTAATATTGCATGATATTTCTGAGGCGAGCTAATGGATCAGAGGGGCTTGTTTCTTCATGTCTCGATTTGATTTCTCACAGTATAGAGTTTCCACCTGCTGCCCCTCCAAACCCCCCGGAGACGTGTCCCTTCTAATGAGTCCAGGCATGTTACGTCTCTTTATCACGCTCTCTCTCTCTCGCAGTCCATCTCTAAAGCCTGGTGTGGGCTTGTTATTTCTTGTCCTCTTTAATTAGGCACTGATGAGTCAAATCTGTTTCTGGAGTCCAGTTTCCAGTTTATTTTAGCTTTAGTCCTGATATACTTTGGTTTTGTTTTTTCCACCGATATCTCCCGAGGGTGTCTTCATCCCCCCGATCAGATCGTTAGTCACCGCGTCAAACGGACTCGCTTAATGAGCTGGACACCTGCCCTCAGTTGCTTTTTATTATTTGATGTCAGATTGTCAGAAATCAGGCCAGAGCGCCGAACTGAAGCGTCTGTCTGTGTTCAGGAGCGCGAGCGTCATTAATGTTGTCAAAGGGAATGAGTTAAGCCATCGCACGTGTTCCTTTGGTCATCCTTCAGTTCTCATGAATGATTGAATATCGTTTAACTTGAGAGAAGAAGTTGTTTTTCTGTTTTTATTTCTTCTAAGCCAAGTAACATTCGTGCTCCTTTGTGGTTTCTCTGGCTTATGATGTGTTCTTCAATAATCTTCTCTGAGGACACGAACAGATGTAGGGTTGTGTGTGTGTGTGTGTGTGTGTGTGTGTGTGTGTTTTAACCCTAAAGGGTCTAGCTAATTGACTAATTAATTAACTACTCGCTTGACAATAATAATAATAAAGAATCTGGATTTTTGTTTTGTTTTTTGTTTATATGACTTTTAAATACAGCCTTTTAATTTGCTGACATATTAGAAGCGTGCAGTTAAGAAAAGAAGAACTTGAAGTTAAAATAAAGTTTGTAAGAACGTTCCTGAATGCAGTTCTTGAAACATTCTTAAGAAGTTGGCCAATATTTCCTTGAGTGATCATGGATCATCGTTGTCACCTGTGGACTAGTTATAGTAATATGTATTATGTATCTAGTGTTATGATGTGCTTCATATTTAAAACAACCCCATAAATTCATGAAACATCTTACGTTTTTATATTTTTCATATTAATGCCTTATTCTGCATGACTATATTTTACATCCCTTAACCCAACCCCATACCTAGACATAATAACTACAACAACTACTGTACTTACTATCCATAACCAGCAAATTAGGAGTTAGTGAGGGAAAATGCTCGTAATCTAAAATGTTACCAATTCTTATGTATTATAACAATTTTAAGCAAAAACATAAGTTCAATAAAACATCAATAAATGTTTGTGGGAATAAAATAAGTTTTTTATATTATAATATAAAATTATATTAAGTATATTTGTTTAACTCACAAACTATAGTGAGTATTTTTATGTGAACTGGGCATTTTTTGAGTTTGGTTAGCTGAACAGCTAGTCTACTGTTTTTTTGTTTGTTTGTTTTGCTGCTTTTACACATTTTCAAAACTTTGCCTCTTTTTTTTTTTTCAAAACTTTACACACAAATCCAAGAATTGCACACACACAATGCTAAATGCCTCACATCTCCTGCAAAATGAAGCACTGCATTCAAAATATCACAAACACATCTCAAAATTAAAGAAATTTGATTTGCCATAATTTTATTTTATATTTGTGTGTGTTACACAGAGAATTGTGTGTTGTGTTTTGCAAAAAGTGTTTTATGAAATTGAAAACTGAGGCAAAGGCAGAGAATTAGTGCAGAATTAGATAACCTTACTTAAGTATGCAGAAAAGTCTAAAGTATTTAATTTAATCTTGTAATCAAGATGCAATTAAACTTTATTTACTTTAAAAATATTAGCCCAGTGTATGTTGTATATTTCATTTTATAAAAGTGAATGTTCATCTTTGAGGTGGGATAGCAGTAATTTGATGCATGTGTGGAACTGATCCTGCTCTTTTTTTATACACAGTGTTATTAACCCACACAGAAACACAGACAGATTGGGCTGATTTCATTGCCAGTTCCTGTAAGGTGTGAGAGTATTGTAACAGACTTGATTCACACTGCCTTCTATTATAAGCTATTACCAGAATATATAATTCGAGATCTTAGCACTAAACATCAAGTCAAATTGCAAAAGGAGCAATTCTCTTTTTGTAATACATAAATGCTTAATTTCATTTCTACTTATATTACAGTAATCTGTGCTTATTTTTGTTTATATTTATATTTTGAGTCAATGATTCAATGATTTGTGATCTGCATTTAACCCATCCGAAGTGCACACACACAGAGCAGTGAACACACACACACACTGTGAACACACACCCGGAGCAGTGGGCAGCCATATGCTGCGGCGCCCGGGGAGCAGTTGGGGGTTCAGTGCCTTGCTCAAGGGCACCTAAGTCATGGTATATCTTTAATATAATTTCATTTCTACTTATATTACAGTTAAAGATATATTTCGAGTATGAAAATAGTACCCAAACTTAGTAGTATCCTGAATGTCTAAAATCATACATAAATATTAAACTGTAACTACTGATGTAAGTTTTCTTTGTTAACTTGTGTATACCTGCAGTATAAAACATCAAACTAGTATTTTACTGAGAGTATACTTCAAAATGTACTTTCATAAGCTAGTGTGCTAGAAGAATATAGTTATATTGTATATAGTTATATAGTAAATTAAATTAGTATACCTAAAAATTCATTTATATTTGCCTTGCAAAGGAAAAACATGCATTAGTTTTGCACTCAAAGTTTACTACTGTTACACTCAAAAGCATGTTTTTATCAACTAAAAACCTACACTACTACACTGCTAAGTATAATGCTAGCACACTATTATTAGTATACTTACTATAACATCATATGCTTGTAAAACAGCTTAAGTTTACATACAGTTTAGTTTACTGAACCTAAAATATTCTACATGTTTTCTGTAAGAGTAAATACAAATACCATACAGTTTTGGGGGTCGCCATAAAACTTAAGTTTTGTTAGGTTTACGTTTAAAACAGTTTATTAGAAATGCCAATAGAGATATTTAAGTATATGTAATTCAAGATGAGAAGTAAACAGTGTCTGAAAACAACTCTTGATATGATGTGGACTCTTAGTACTTCTCAAGCTAAAATCCTCCAGAACAATGTTTAGAAGCAGTCACTGAGAGGCTTCTTCAGAGGAAGCTGTAAGTCTGATCTCTGTCATTTCCTCCGGTCCTGATGAGAGAGATGCAGGATCCATGGTTTCGTTGTGTTGTGAGTGCTGTCTTTGGGTTGATATACGGGATTTAGGGTGGTCTGAGATGGCTGATTGAGATAGAGTTTGAGGATTTAATTCTGGTGTGGGGTGATTATTTCTTGAGGTCCTGGGCTGATAGATCTGCTGCTCGCAGAGCGGGAATATATTGCCCCTAATGGGCCGCCGTTACGCTGGAGTCTGGGCACGCGGAGGGACTGAAATGGAGGACGTCTATTCTGGAGGAAAAACATTTCGGCATGCGTCTCTCCAAATGATCTAGGACATATCGCTCTTCGCCTGCTGACAGAGCCCCTGGAATAATAATAAAAAAACGCACCCCACGCATCACATTGCCATCAATAAGGCTTTTCCCTGCTCTCATTGTTTACTTAGAGCTGTGGTAATGATCAGCAGAGCCAATGCAAATGTGCGTGTGTGTGTGTGTGTGTGTTGTTGTGTTGATCTGTTGGTGTGTTGGTGAGCAGAGCCGTTTGAGATGTCTCTTGACAGGTGAAGAGATGAGAGCGCCGAGCTCAGTATCGGGTGAAATGATGCCAGCAGGAAGAGGAAACTGTGAATGTGTGTTTGGTTTTGTCTGTGTATCTGAATGGTAGTTTCTTAGCAGTATACTGTAATTTAGGGTGACCATATTTTAGTTTTCAAAAAAGAGGATGGTGGCGGCGGGAGGGGATTGTTGCGGTTGTGGGGGGTTAAAGTAGCCCCCAAATATAGCCAAACTCCAAATATGTCATTTCCATACCTGAAATACATATTTTACAGTCTCTGTTATGCAGATTGATCATAAACACAGCTAAAGGGCTCCTTACCAGTGACCGTCCTTCACAGAACTTTTTTTTTATCATAGGTAAAATGTAAAATCTTTCAGTACAAGCATTTCAGTCATGCAATTTATGCAAAAATTCAAAGCTTTTACACACGGTTGGTTAAGTTAACCCTGGACCCTGTTGCGTTCCATTCCTTTTGACCTGGAAAGGATTTTTATTTTATTTTTGTTTCTGAAAATGTTAATGATAATTTAACATTTTCTCATTGGACTAACACTTACTGACTTTGATTGCACTTGTTTCAATCATTTCCAAAAATAAATACAAAACATAACTGAAAGAAGACATGTTGACAAAAAGATTGAATCCAATATTTGGTGAGAGATTTATTTTTTTAACATTTTTTGGCTATAGTTTTAATAGTGTGTTATTTTTATATGTGAATAATTTATGTTTTATTTTGGTATATTTAATTTAGTATGTAAACTGAAACAATCACGTAATACTCTTAATAAAAAATCTTTATTATCCAATACATAGATAATAATCTTCAAATTGTAATAGTCTTGACAAATTCTGTGTAAATTATATTATTAGGACTGCATCCTGTGATTCTGCCTGCATTTTCCACATCACAGAAATCATAGGGCCCTAATATAACCCTTAGCATAGCATGAAATTGCAATTATGCAGTTGGATTGCAACACCCTAGCAACCACCCGGAAAACCTTAGAAACCACACAGCAAAGCACTAAAACTCTTTGTTTGCTCTTCAGTCTCTCATTGGTCATCCTTCACCCTGTCAGCCTGTGTTCAACACTCACACCAGGCATTGCTGAAGAAAAACAACACAACGAGAGCCTCCTCTGTCTCTGTCTCTCATCATAATGTTCCTCCTCTTCGGTCCGAGAGTGTCATATGTCTGTGTGTTGTGAGTCATCAGCCTTAAGTGATATTGATTGTGGTACATGCAGGGCTTCAGATGTAATCAATGTTTCATAATTTAATGCTCTGAAGAGTCATTTATGTGTTCAATAGGAACATAATGGATGATTGTGGGAGTAATGGATGTTTAGACAAACACAAACCCTCTGCTAGCATTCTGAGCTGCATCGCTACTCAAAATCTAAATACATGTGCAGGGTTTATATAGTATACAGCAAGTGCTTTGCTTACACTTTTGTGTGTGTGTGCTCTAAGAGTGGGGTGATAGATGTCTGCAGCTAGTCGTGTGTGTGTGTGTGGGGGGGGGTGTATTTTTACGATGAGGTTCTGATTGACAGCAAAGCTGCAGGCTTCCTCATCCAGACCGATCTGCCGTCAACTCAGAGACAGGGCAACCACACGCACTCTCTCTCTCTCTCTCTCTCTCACACACACACACATACACATGTTTACTTAGCTGTCTAAATGGGGACATTCCATAGGCATAATGGTTTTTATACTGTATAGACCAAAAAAATTCTGTCGCCCTACACCAACCCTACACCTAACCCTACCCCTTACAGAAAACTTTCTGCATTTTTACAATTTTAAAAAAACTTTGTTTACTCTACTTTTAAACCAGTTTTACAAATGAGGACGTCCCCAAAGGGGAGGTTTTGTCAGGTTGAACTCACTTTTGCTTTCTGTATTTTTAAAATTTTTTTATTAAGTAGGTACACTTGCACACACATGCACTCACACACACACACACACCTACACACACACACATGCGCATACACACACACACACACACACACATACACTCACACGAACACGCACACACACACACACACACACACACACACATACATACACTCTCACACACATACACTCACACACACACACACACACACACACACACATATATAAACACACATATACACACACACACACACACACACATACACTCACACAAACACATACACACACACACACACAGATGCACACACACACACACACACACACACACAACTTTTTTCCTCAGGAACTATTTCCCCCCAGACCTGTTGCTTTCTGTGTTTCCACCGTGGTCTAAAGTACAGTGAAGATTAGGCAAATAGTCTGGTGACGTAGGTCTGCGCGCGTTTCTCAATACAAAGTACGCAAATTTCAGACTTGCATCCTCGGTAGTTCAGACCTTGCAAGTTCGACTCGGGAGTGTGATCACCTGCGTAATTCTGCATACAGCAGCGTACTTGATAACATCAGTCAGTCAATTTTCCTCACTGTATATTTACAATAAGATACCACTGCCCCCTTTCGTTTTCATTTAAACATAATAATAGCCGCAGAAATGTATTTAATTCAGGGAAATGTGTATATATATAGCCTACATTACATCAGTTGCCTCTTTTTATTTTCATTTTAACATATAGATAAATTGAATAAAGACCAAAGATTACCTTTTAGATTTACCCAAAACAAATTATATTTTATGTTTAACCACTAATGAGACATCAGAGCCAGCGGCAAATGTCAGAAGCACTAGCCGAGTTGAGACTGCTCTCGGCGGATACACGATCAGTGAGCTCCTGCTGATCGCGTGGAGCTGATCGTCTCTGAGATTGGCGTAACACATTTTTAAATAGCCGCTGTCTTTATAAATAAACCGCAGATTTGAGTTTTAAACAACTACATTCTCGCCTGAAATATGTTTAAAACTACATTTCATGACACAATAACAGTTGAATAAATGGTGGTTGAAATCACAGTGCTGAGTGAACTCAACCAATCAGCATGCTCAGCACCCAAGTCCCGCCCCCAAAAGTTCCGGACCTTTGAAAAAGTACTACCTCGCCAGCAGGGACCTTAGGGCCTTTCGCACCGCTTTAGTTCCAGAACTAAATCTGCAGTACTAAAGTACTGGGACTATTTTGCGTGAACTATTTCCCAGTACCATTTTAAAGGGTTGCATTCGCACCGACAGTGTGTACTAGGAAGTGATGTAAGCTGGTCGACAGCAACGTCATTTGTGTGAAACAAAGAAGAACATGGGGATGGAGGACACTGTGATAGGAGCTGTGTTTTTGTTGTGTCTCGCGGGTTTCACAATAATGGACATGGAATGTCGATGTATATGCAAAGCGATTGAAAGAACAGAAAGGAGGGCTAAGAATCTCCAACGACAACTGACAGTGCTACATTTGCTACAAGTGCCTGCACTTCAGCATCTGTATATTTATCGCTGTTCATCATACTTGTGAAATAAGTTGACACAATGTTTACAGTATTTTACACGGCGTTTTAAATAAGGGCATTTCCATACGCGTCTGGCCAATCAATGTCTATTTGCATCACGGGTATCACTAGTTGTGCTGGTTAGACCCTGCTCCGGAGTAGGAGCTAATTTGGTTCTTAAAAAAGGCAGTCCGGTACTAAAATCACACCCAGATCCTGCGGTGCGAAAACGCCCAAAAGTGGGTGGTTCCACAGTTAGTTCTAGTACTATGAAAAGGTTCCTGCAGTGAGAAAAGCCCTCTTCTGAGGGGCATTTTTTTACCCGGAACATTATTTAGATCCTGGTTCCTACGGTGGAAACATACCGAGTACCAGCCCAAAGTCCCTAGTGAGCTAATTTGGTTCTTAAAAAAGGCAGTCCGGTACTAAAATCACACCCAGATCCTGCCCAAGGTTTAAGCCATATTACAAGATCTCATATTTAAAATATGAATAAAGCCATATTACAAGATATAATTTTTATAAAACTATTTATATATTAATTTTGAAGTTGTTGGATTAATTTTTTTAATTGTTTGATGTTAATCTAAACCGATTAAATTGTTTAGCATGTATTTCCTCATAAACATTAATAAATGTATCTGGTTTAACCTGGAAATACAGTAGATTTA
Source organism: Cyprinus carpio (assembly GCF_018340385.1). Lineage (NCBI taxonomy): Eukaryota > Metazoa > Chordata > Actinopteri > Cypriniformes > Cyprinidae > Cyprinus > Cyprinus carpio. The sequence goes on along the minus strand of NC_056616.1, from coordinate 2,211,004 downwards.
ACCTCAAAACTACCATTAAAACATACCAGTGTTAACTCCTGTTTTAGGTAGCTTCATTTATCAGTTTCTGCATGTCTGTCGATGTACGTGGGTCATCATTATCACTTTAAAGTTATATGACTAATAACTTTTGGCAATTTTGAATTTTTCACATGTTCTTGTACCAAATAAATTGAGACAGAAAAGGAAGCAAATAAAGCACAGGCGTTCTCCTGCTGTGTGTTTCATGTGCAGGTCTGATCTGAATATGTCACCGCTGTGTTTCTGTGCATTCTGTTTGTTAATGCTCGTGTGCATCAGTCTGCATGTGTAAGTGAGCAGTTCGTGTGTGTGTGTGTGTGTGTGTGTGTGTGTGTGTGTGTTTGACGTGACATGTCAAGCAGTGACAGCAGTGATGTGCTTCATCATGCTGTTTTTTGGATCTTGTATTAATTAAGAGAATATGTGGAATATTTGCAGTTTACGTGAACCAGTAAACAACAATTGTGGAAAAAAAGAACTATATATGGTGACAAAACAAAGTATAACTTTTGCTTTATGTAAATAAATGCTTTATAAACTAAAATATTGGTGTAAAACAAAACAACACCCAAATGTGAGGTTGCAGACTAGGTTTAATGCACAAGTATTTTTTTCTTGTTTAATGCTGGATGTAAAATCCTGTAAAGATGGATGTTGAACCTATAATGCATTTCCCAGCAGACGCAGAATATTATTCACAATGCTGTCTGCCGATATGATAGTTCGGTTTTCTTAAGAAACAAAAAAACTAAGAAACAAAAAAACAAAAACAAAACTCGTTAATTAATGTATTGTTTAGTAGCTTTTTTTTTGATGTCTTTTTTATTGGTTTGTTTGTTTGTGTGTTTTATTTTGGTAATTTATACTGTATCTTTCAACACCTTCTGATGTTCATTCATGTTTATTTTGTGCTGTAACTTGTATTAAAGTGGAAGAGACATGAACTGAAGTGGGTACAGCGATGTCATGTTTGGTGCAGGGCAAAGAGTCTCTTACATTTACAATAAATGAGTGTAAGATGCTAGTGTGTTGAGAGGACTGTATTCACAGCACTGAGTTTGTTAACATGAAACATTAGTTGCCGCTCTAGTCACAAAAGTCCTCTTGTCGATTAGTGGAGTCGACTGCTTCATACAGGGATTTGGAAATCTGAGCGTGACTCGTGCTGTTCACACTCGTGAAGCCTCATTATTCAGAAGCAGTCTGATTATTCGGGTGTTTTAAGTGGCAGCCCGCTGACGGTTTTGAAAGTGTCTAGTCGTGCACATCTCCAGTTCAGAGCTGCTTTTGTCCGGGGCTGATGGGATAATTGCTGGGGTGCAGGATGTCACGCCAGTCCCAGAATATCTCCCTCTGTCTCTTTCTCACCTCATTTTTTCATCCCATGTTCATTTCTCCTCTTTTTATTTCAGCAGTTTTCACTCTAGCCAAAGCCGCTTCCTCAGCTGAGACACTGTTGGGTCTTTGAGTCGTCTTCTGTGATAGCCACTCCAAAACACACACACACACATGCACCACAGGGTCCTGCGGCAGTGGAAAACATGGATGTCAGGGAATGGGGAATAAAATATGGATTTCCAAGCCTGTAAAATAACTAAAATATTAAAATATCATGGAAATGCATATGATATACTTCCATTCAAAAGTTTGGGATCAATAAGATTTTTTTTTGTTTTTAAAAAAGTCTCTTCTGTTGCAATAATTTAATCAAATATATAGAAAAAACAGTAATATTGTGAAGTAGCATTTTCAACAGCTGTTTTCTATGTAAATATATTGTAAACTGTAATTGATTTCTGTGATCAAAGCTGAATATTCAGCATCATTACTCCAGTCTTCAGTGTCACATGATCTTCAGAAATCATTCTAATATGCTGATTTATTGTCAACATTGGAAACAGTTGTGTTGCGTCATTTTTATATATTATTTATTTATTTATTTTTGGAACTTCTGATCCTTTTTGGGGGGATTCTATGTTGACCAAAAAGTTCAAAAGAATAGCATTTTTTTTTTTTTTCAGAAAAGAGACATCTAAAAATCTTTAGTTTTTATCACTTTTTTATCAATTTAACAAATCTGATTTTAAAATAATAATACTTAAATATTGAACACATTTTATTTTTAAATAATACTATTAAAAATATTCAAAATGGAAAACCAAAAAAAATAATACTGACCCCAGACTTTTGAACGGTATTGTATATTGTTACTGTAATAACAATAAGACCAAAAATATTGCATCTTCCAGACATCACTGATGTAGTGTTAACAGGCATGATAATTATATTACTCTTTTAATTAATAAAGCTATTAATTCAAATTCATTTAGAAACCTCAAATAAAAAATTTACATTGCAGCAGCCACGCTGTATATATATATATAAATATATGATATGTAATACATAAGTATGAAAAAGAAAGGTTTAGGATTAAAAATGACAAGCTGTTGTCTGTCACCTGCAGCACTGGCAGGATCAAACGGCTTGAAACTCTCTAACCTTTAGTACTGAAGCAGAGATGAGCTTTGTTCACTAGCGTAATACAGTAACAAGACTCCACATAACTGATGCCTGATCAGCAGAATTACTGCAGCAGGAGAGAGAGAGAGAGAGAGAGAGAGAGAGAGAGAGAGAGAGAGAGAGAGAGAGAGAGAGAGAGAGAGAGAGAGAGAGAGAGAGAGAGAGAGAGAGCTGCGGCTGCACAACGGCATTCAGCCAGAACACTTTTGAAGATTTACATCATAATCGGCTCATAAGCATTACTGACTTTGGAAATGTCCGAGGCGTTTTAAGAGAGATCAGTTTAAAGGGCCGGACGCTCCACTAAAAGAAAAGCGCTATCAATATTCCCTCACACAGGCTGCAGATGGCCGGCTCTAATTGAAATGGCTTCTGCTCCGTCTGAAAGCTGGACCTGGCCTGATACGACGGGGTCACTTTCAGATTGCAGGCTTAGCGCTCGCGGGCTTGATCGCTTGGGCACGACATTAAAGGAAAGCGGCGTACAAAAGCCAGACCTTGACATCGAGGCAGAATATGGAGCGAATTCAACTCTATTCAGCCGTGCTTTGAGTTCAATAATAGAAACCTAAGACTAACCTCGCCAGTCACAGGATTTTCAATTACACCTTTTCTGTCCTCGCGTGGGTGTTTGCCTGAAAAGCTTTTTCTCCCAGAAATGAGCAACTGTTTGTGAAAATCTGTTTTGTCTTTTGAGATTAACAAAATGAGATTTGGCGCTCAGTCGTATATAAACAGAGACGATCTCTGAAGCAGTTTCTCAGCTGATGTTTGAACGTGACCCTCGCGAGCGTCACAAAAACTACTGTTAGTGCTGGGATACCAAACTCTTATTCATTCATTCATTCATTTATTTGATTGAGCGTTGTGAATGAGTGACAGCTTATCTAAAACACACATCCTGTTTCCTGTTTCTCTGTGCAGGTCATATTCGAGGCAGAGGTGACCAACGGCAGAAGAGGGTTCATTGCCATTGATGACATCCAGGTGCTCAGTTACCCCTGCGGTGAGTCACAGTGTGTGTGTGTGTGTGTGTGTGTGTGTGTGTGTGTGTGTGTGTGTGTGTGTGTGTGTGTGTTTGGGATGGTGTGGTCTAGTAGTTAAAAGTCTAGACTGCTAAAAAGGTTGAACTATCATCGTGTCCTTGTGTAAGAGACTTAACCTCAGGTTACTCAGCAGCAGGGCTGTCCCTGTTATTTAAAGTAGCTATAATTTCCTTAAACTCACACTCTTGTATGTCTTCTAGCTGACTGTCCTTATGAACCCGGGACAGAAGGATCAATGTATTCATCAAGGATGCATTAAACTGATCAAAGGTTATACAGTAAAGGCAATTATATAAATAAATGCAATTCTTTTGAACTTTATATTCATCAAAGAATTCTGAAAAGAGCACAACTGTTTTCAACATTGATAATAATCAGAAATGTTTCTTGAGCAGTAAATCAGGATATTAGAATGATTTCTGAAGATCATGTGACACTGAAGACTGGAGTAATGATACTGAAAATACAGCTGCGCATCACAGAAATAAATTACATTTTAACAGAGATTCACATAGAAAACAGCTGTTTTAATTTGAAAATAAACAAAAAAAAGTTTGGTCACAATTCTCGCTTTAACTATGACTTTTGCCTCAATAAACTCCTAATTCGCTGCTTATTAATAGTTAGTAAGGTAGTTTAGGTATTGGGGATTTAGAAAATGCTCATACAGAATATGTGCTTTATAAACACTAAAAAAACAGCTTTGATATTAATAAGCATGCTAATAAGCAACTAATTAAAAGTGAGAATTAGTCCCTATACTAAAGTGTTATCAAATGTTTTCCCATATGACCTTTTTTTCTGTGTTTTTGATCAATGTTGCCTAAAAAAAAAAAAATTATTCACACAGACCCCAAAGTTAGAAAAAAGTGTTTTTTATATAATAATGTTGTTGGGAGGGTATTTATTATGTGTTTGTTAAATTTTTTGTACTAAGTAGTAAAATGATGATGATGCCACTTCACTATGAACTGAAATATTTTGAGGTATTGACAGGAGCGAGTGTTTTTCTGAGCACATCAGCGTGAAGAGCAGCGCGATCGATAAATGATCAGAGAGCAGTATTAGCAGAAACAGCAAATACTGTAAGTGACACTGATGTAGGAGATATTGTAAGTGAAAAGTGTTTTATACAGTGTGTATTTGGCCTTTGTTTGATGCAGTGTATTGTTATTAGTTATTACACGCCGAGTACTGCACTTAGCACAAAGCGTTTAGGGGTCGAGTGACGGCACAATCAGCAGACGCACACGCACTCACACTTCAAATGTCAGCAATGTACACATCGTTCGAAGTGATTAATATTTTGTCATCCAGCGGCGCCTCTCTCCAGGTGGAGAGCTGAGCCCTGATCGTGTAGCAGGTATTCCCAATTAACAGCTAGTCCACGGATTACTGACGCTCAAAACGTGGATTATATCCCTCTGATCGCTGCTAATACACGGATGACATCTTATTACGATGATGCAGGAAGAGAGGGAGATGAAGGAGCTCTGTGGTGTTGCTGTTCCTGCAGTAAAAGAGCGTTGATTTTGAGGGCAGCTCATCAGAAACACTAGTGATGTGTCCCTGTATGATGGACTCGTGAAGATCGTCTGCTCACACTAAGAAAACACAGAGCTATATTTCATTAGTTTTTTTTCGTTTGCATATTTAGCAGAC